>NW_004754892.1:93970-96470 GCF_000188695.1 Salpingoeca rosetta | reverse complement strand
ACGCACTTCATACGCGACCACATACTGCGTCTCTCACTCCCTCCACTTCAACACCTTCCCCTCACCCACTCCTTTCCCAAACAAGACTGTGGCTGCGACGCCGCGGCGTGCACTGGGCGATGTGAGCAACAACAGCCACGTGCTCAAGGCCGGCAAGACGCCCGGCTTCCCATCGGCGCGCAAGGCGTCCAAGAAGCTTGGTGTGCGCGCTGACCAGTCAGGCACCAACAGTTCCATCAACCCCAACACCAGCAGCAGTAGCAAGCTCGCCCTCCGCCCAGGCGCCCTCAAGCAGGCCAACGCCACCAAGGGGCTGGCCATGCCTGCAAGCACGATGAAAGCAACACAGCAACAGCAGCAGCGGAAGGAAACGCGAGCATGGTGGGACAAGCCTGTTGAGAGGATGCCCATGAACGACGATGACATGCACATCCCAGACCCATTCCAGGACAAGCTGGCAAGGTGTGTGTGTGTGTGTGTGTGTGTGTGTGTGTGCGTGAGTATGCGTGCGTGTGAGTCTGTCTGTGTGTGTGTGTCGGCGACGCGAAGGCATCCCACATGTCAACACGTACACGCTCTCATCTGCCATGCAACACCACTCCACAATTCGTGGATGAAACACTGCTTCACGCACACTTGTGTGTGTGTGTGTGTGTGCAGAGCGTTTGGTGATGCTAACGGCTCGGATGACGCGCTGGACTTGAGTCTGGATGAGTTTGCACCAGACCCGTTCTGCTTTGGAACGGCACCATCAGCGACAGCCAAGGCAGCCCCATTTTCTGCCTCGGCCGCCTTGAACATCTTCAATGACATGCAGGATGCAACATGCGGCCTCGTTGGAGTGCCATCCTCCCTCGACGACAACGACGACCTGTGATTGTTGGCGTCAAACATGCGTTGTGTTGTCTCTTTACATTCGTGTGTGTGTGTGTGTGTGTGTATGTGTGTATCGACATGTGAACAGACGACGAGATTTGGCGTGATTGGATGTCGTTCCCCCCCCCCCTCCAACTAGTTGGTGTTGTGTTTCTCATTTGCGTCGTTTTTTCTCTCGCTTTGCGCTGCTGCGCGTTGTCTTTCTTCACGCCCCTCATGGTGGCGTGCCTCCCCCCTCCCCTCTCTTCACTGTTGCTTGCGCTGTTTCTTCCCTTTCCCTTTCCCTTTTTCGTTCCTAATCGATCTGAACGCAGGTTTCCATCTTGCTTTCTATTCTTCGTATTGAACCCCCCAATCCAAGCAATCCAGAGAGCCCGTTGCATGTTCAGTCACACGCACACATTGTTGGTGCGGTGTCGCCAACTCGGAAAACGATTGGCAAGCACTCACTGTCTGAACAACATGGAGAAGAAGAAGTATGTAACTAGCACATGATGCGCTTGCTGGTAGTGCTGCCGCATTCGTGTTCACCTCAACGAAACGCAGCACCACCACAGCGACAACAGAACAACAACAACAACACTATTGCCGCCAACTTCAAATTACCGTTAGCCCACTCCCTCCTTTCGTGAATGATGTGTGTGAATTTTCCTCTTCGCCCCTTCCCCTATTCCCCAACTTTGAGCAATAAAACCATCGACGCCCCACCCACAAACAACAATCACACACAACACAGCCACGCACACAAACACACACACACACACATACCACGAAACACACACACACACACACATACCACGACACACACTCACTTTCAACACCCACCAATCCATCCCCATCCCCATCCCCATCCCGACGTCACCCAGCGCCGCACGAGCAACTGGGTGCTTGTTGTCCCGTTTGTTTTGTGGTGACGCTTCTCGGAAGAAAGGTGAGCATATAGCGGAGGTGTTTTGCCCGCCTCGCATCATCGCACAAACTGCTGCTCCATTGCCACGCCCTACGCGTTACCTATCATCCTGCCATGCACAATCGCTACCCAACCACCCGATCATAGGATCATGCCCCCCCCCCCCTATTACCCGCTCTCACGCTCACATTCCCATTTCCCATTACCCTGCCTGTGTAGCGCTCATACACGTCAACAGGATGAGAACAGCAGTTGGTCGGTTTGCCCGGCTGCTGCTTGGCGCCACTCTGGTGTGCACGCTACTGGCGACAGCAGCATGCAATGCACAAGACGACCCCATCGCCATCTCGCTCCGTGAAGGAGAATCCACTGACGTCGATGTCTTTGTGGATGGCCTTGATCAAGTGTACCTCACCGGCACCTCGCAAACTGCAACTTGGAGCACCCGCGCGCAAGGTATAAGGGGGATGTAATGTGTTTGTGTAGCACCTACCTTCGTGCGATAGATGACGTGTGCACCTTCGTGCGTGTTTCTATTTCTGTTGCAGCTCAAAGCGACGACATGCTAGCTCGTTTGCCTGCACACACACACACACACGGACGCACACACACACGTACACACGCACACATGTGCACTGACAAACGTACTGTTGTGTTCGCCACACACACACACACACACACATCACACACCACACCACCACACACACACACAAC
>NW_004754892.1:66383-93231 GCF_000188695.1 Salpingoeca rosetta | reverse complement strand
GAAAGAGAAGAAATCCAAATTCAAATGTATAAAATACAATACAAACACAAAAAAAAATAAAAAAAATAAACAAACCCCCTATACACGGACTCCGGACGCAAACACACATGAACAAAAAGGAAACATGGGACCTGCAAACCGTCTGTTGTGTCCCACACACACACACACACACACACAATCACACACCCACACACCCACACACACACACAACCAAATTGACTCACCCGTCCTCAACTGTTCACTTCATTCTTATCGTTAGCTTCAAACTTTGCGGTTGTGCCACTGAGATCGGTGAACACGGCAAGGAGCCCGGCAAGCGTGGTGTGCTCGTGGCCAGAGCCGGGCACGCAACTGCACATTGTCTCCGAGCAAGGCGTGGGCACAGGTTCCGTGAACGTGTACGACGCCACGACGCTTGAGCTGGTGCAGACGCTTGTCGTCTCCGACAAGCCCGCTGGTTTGTGTCGCGCGCGCGTGGGTGGCGTTGAGCATCTCGCTATCGCCAACACGCGAACAGGCAACGACTTTGCGACCAAATCGAACGTGTACGCGTGGGACACGACTACGCAGCAGTTTGTGCTGTTGCAGCGCGTGTCCACGGTGGGCGCATCCGCATGTGCGTTTGCGCAGCGGGGCGATGCGACGACGCTCATATTCTCCAACTCGCAGGACAACAGCGGCAACACCAACTTGGCCTCGCCCGTGCTCCGCTTCAACGCCACGCTCGGTGCATACGTGCAGGTGCAGGAGTTGGCGACGCAGGGCGCGACAGACGTCACCGCCGTCCACGTCCCCGCCAACAGCGCTGTCGATGACCAGGATCACGTCCTGGTTGTGCTCGCAAACAAGTACGACTCGCAGCAGGCGTCGTTCGACACGCCAAGCAGCGTGTGGCGCATGCAGGCTGACGGCACCTTTGCGCCCATGCTCACGCTCGCCACCTCTGGTGCAGAGTCTGTGTCTGCTGTCTGCCAGCCGTCATCCAGCATTGCCGGTGACTGCGACCTGACAGTTGCGCTTGTTGCCGATCAAGGCAGCACCGTGGCCATCTTCCGTCTTCTCAACGCCCACACCGCCATCACGGCTGCAGCCACGACGGCCACTGCCGCACCCATGCATGTGGGCCACACCCAATCCATTGCTCTCGACACGGAAAACAAAGTGGCTGTGCACGCCCTCCTCTTCACCGTGGGCTCACCAATGGCCCAACAACAGCAGCAACAACAGCAACAACAGCAACAGCAGCCTCTTGGGCTGTTTGTGTCTGTGGAGCGGCTGGCTGCAATCGAGTACCAGTTTGACGCTGACGTGAATGCGTTTGTGGACGTGAGCGAGGTGTCTGCCATCACGCACGCGGTTGCAGCTGTGCAGTGCAGCCCGCAGCAGCTGGCAGTGGTGACGGCCGGCTCCGTCTCCCTCTCCTCGGACGGCACGCTTGAGGACGTGGCGCTCACCCCCATTGCTGAGACTAGCACCGACCTCTACTTTGGCGATCGGGGCGACATCCTCCCTGCCGTTGCAACAGCAACAGCAGCTGTGCTGGAGGTGCACCTGACACCGTCGTCGTCGTCGTCGTCGTCGTCGTTTGCCGTGAGCATCACGGCTGTTGCCGATGCCGTGGTTGAGGGCGACGAGACAGCAACGCTGCAGCTGCTGGATGCAAACGCAACTGTGCTGCGCACCTGGTCCCTCACCGTGCTCGACAATACCAAGGACATGCTCTTGGACATGCGCGTCAACGCGACCGTGGAAGAGAACGCCAGTGCAGGCACGCTTGTGTTGCCCGCAAGCAACGTGCGCCTGGACACAAGCGGTGTCAGCGGGGGCAATGCGGCCGTGGCCTTTACCATCCAAGGCGTGTCCTCAGCCCTCTTCAGCGTCAATGCTGACACGGGCGCCATCTCCACGGCCACGCCCCTCGACAGGGAGACGCAGAGCACGTATGTCGCCACGCTCATTGCCACGGACACAGCCACGGGCCAGACTGACCGCATGCAAGTGGTCATCAGCGTGCTCGATGTCAACGACAACACGCCGCAGTTTGAGTCCAGCATGTACATTGTCGAGGTGGACGAAGGGCAGCCCGTGGGCGCACACGTGCTGACGGTGCAAGCTGTGGACGATGACGCGAACAGCAACGGCGTGATCGACTACTCCATCGTGGGTGACGCCGCCGCACTGCAGACCTTCGCCATTGACGCGTCCACGGGCGCCATCACAGCCATGCGCACGTTTGATGCGGAGGACACGGCATCGCAGCAGCTGTTTAACTTTGACGTCTTTGCCCGCGACCGCGCCGGTGCCAACAGCCGCACCTCGTCCACGAAGGTGTTTGTTGTCGTGCGCGACACGAACGACAACGCCCCCGTCTTCCGCGAGGGCACCGCGTTGTCGCTCGCCGTGGCCGAGGACGTGGCCGTGCCCACCCTGCTCACCACCGTCAGCGCTGCCGACGCCGACAACACGTCGCCCAGCAACCTGGTGCAGTACTCGCTCGTCTCTGCAGACAGCACACCAAGCGCGGACGCGGCGTTTGACGTGGACGCGACGACGGGCGCGGTGACAGTGACGTCGCCACTCGACCGCGAGGCAACCGCTGCTTACACGCTCATCGTGCTGGCAAGTGACCTGGGCACACCTGCGCAGACGGCATCGCTCAACATCACGGTGACAGTTGGTGACGTGGACGACAACGCGGCTGTTGCTGCAATGGACCGCGTTGCCCTGACCGTCTCCGAGGCAGACGCACCCGGCACCGTGCTCACCACCATCGCCACCACGGACGCCGACACCACCACGACCGCGCCACGCTTCTACCTGGCGAACGGCGATGCCACCACAACGGCAGAATCGCTGCTGGCGGTTGACCGTGCGACGGGCGTCGTGTCGCTCGTGCAGAGCATTGACCGCGAGGCCGTGACGTCGCTGCAGGTGACGATCGTTGTTGAGGATCCGTTCCACGGCGTCAACACCACCACGCTGCTCACCATCACAATCGCCGACGTGAACGACGTGGTGCCCACCGTCACTGCACCGCGCGCCGCTGTGAACGTGAGCGAGGACACGCCGGTTGGCACGCTGGTGACGCGCGTGGTTGCCGTCGATACAGATACGCCGCCCAACGCCAACCTCTCCTTTGCGCTCCTGTCGGACTTTAGCGACAGCGATGCGTTTGCCGTGGACGCGCGCACAGGCGAGGTGACGCTGGTGGCACCGCTCAACTACGAGGCGAAGCAGACACACTCCCTTCGCGTGCAAGTGCGCGATCGCCCTGCTTCCACCAGTACCAGCACCAATGACGTGAACACGGTGCAGCACACGGTGACGATTGCAGTAGTTGACGTCAACGACGAGCCACCGCGCGTGCTCCAGTCATCCCTGGCGGCGACGGTGCAGGAGGAGCTGCCTGCCAGCACTGTCGTGGTTGCCTCGCTTGGCTTCTCCGATGCCGACACAACGCCCGCCTTCTCCACCCTCACATACACCGTGAGCGAGCCGACAATGTTTGCGGTGGTGCAGGACGGTGACACGGGCGACGCTTCCCTTGTGCTTGCACGTCCGCTCGACAGGGAGACGGATGGCGATGCCGTGACTGTGACGGTGACGGCATCAGACGGGCTTGCCGCTGCTGATGTCACGGTCGCCGTCACCATTGCGGACATCAACGACAATGCCCCCGTGTTTACGGGACCGCCACCGGCGCGCCTGGACGTGGCTGAGCACACCGCTGTCGGCACGGTCGTGCAAGAGCTTGTGGCGACGGACGCCGACCAGGCCAACACGCCGGCCTCTGCTGTCCGCTACAACATCACTGGCGGAGCGTTTGCGCGCTTCTTCACCCTGTCGCCAACGACGGGGGCGCTTGCCGTTGCTGCTGACATTGACCGCGAGGCCCTGGCTGCACAGGCCATCACGGGCGACGTCGTGGTGACCGCATACAACCCGGGAAGTGACCTGGCATCCACACACACCATGCAGGTGACCATCGCCGACATCAACGACAACACGCCCGTGTTTGAGTTTGCGCAGTACAACGCCACGATTGCGGAGGGCGAGCAGGGCGTGGTGGTGGCCACCGTCACCGCCACGGACGCGGACGCCGGCGACAATGCGCGAGTGCAGTATGAGCTTGATGTGGCCTCGCGCGCGCTCTTTGCGATTGATGCGGCCACGGGTGTGATCACCACCCGCACCAGCAGCATCGACTTGGAGACGGACGCGCAGGCGACATACATGCTGTCAGTGACTGCGCGGGACGGCGGTGCCAGCAGCCGATCCTCCACCGCACATGTGCGCGTGTTTGTCACGGACGCCAACGACGTTGCCCCGCGCTTTGAGCAGAGCACGTACACGGTGACCATCTCGGACGTGCAGGAGGGCCCAGTCGCCCTGGCCCGTGTCAGTGTTGTTGACGGCGATGTGTCGCTTGTCAACCGCATCACATCCGTTGCCATCACAGCCCCATCGCCACCATCGCCATCATCGACGGTGGAGAGCGCCCTTGCCGGCGCGTTTGCAGTCAACACGACGACGACCGCAACAGAGAACGTGTTTGACGTGGTGTTTGTTGGTCCGCTGCCGGAGGCCGTGCGCGGGGCCATGACGGTTCGCCTGTCGCTTGTTGCCGCCAACACAGCTGCACCCGAGCTGACCGGCAGCGCCGTGCTGGACGTGGTCGTGGTCGCCACCAACAAGTTTGTGCCCGTGTTTGTGTCCGGTGATGACGGACCGGCAGAGGCGGGCCCCATATCCGCCACCACGCAGCATGTGCTTGAGGACGCGGCGCTGGGATCCGTTGTCGGTACCGTGTATGCGGTGGACGGCGACGTCGGCAGCGAGGGTGAGATTGCGTTTGCGTTCGCCACGGGCAACGATGCCGGCGCGTTTGCACTTACCCCTGCTCGTGTGGTGGTTGTTGCCGTACCTGGCATTGCCGAGCCCGTCACGGTGTATGCAAGCAACATCACGGTCGCGCCCCGCGGCCCAGGGCTGGACCACGAGGCTGTTGCTGTGCACAACCTGATGGTGACGGCGACAGACCAGGGCGTGCGCCAGGCCACGGCGACGCTCAACGTCACGGTTGAGGTTGGCGACGTCGACGACAACGCACCCCGCTTTCAGCAGGGCGTGTACGCGCACACCGTGGCTGAGGATGCTGTCGTGGGCACGGTGCTGGTGACCGTCGCAGCAAGCGACCCGGACACGGGTATCAACGACCCACTCACGTATGACCTCTACATTACAGGCTCTCACAACCCGTTTGCCATCAACGCCACCACGGGCGAGGTGACGCTCGCGGCACCACTGGACTTTGAGCAGACGCCATCATACTCGTTCCGCGTGCTTGCCTTCAGCGGCAACTCGCCCCTCATTTCCTCCGCGCGGGTGGACGTCACAGTCACCGATGTCAACGACAACACGCCGGTCATCACCAACATGCCGCCCGGTGCGCGCCTGGAGGTGTCGGAGGGCGTTGTTCCCGTGCAGCAGCTGTACAACTTTGCAGCCACAGATGCAGACAGCGGCGACAACGCTGCGCTCACCTTTACGCTCGTATCGGTAGCCGCAAAGCCGCGCACCAATACAGCGGCATCCAACAGCAGCGTTAGCATGGGAGGTGATGGCGGCGAGACGTGGACGATGCTGGCGCCCGATGGCAGTGGTGCAAACCCGTTCTTCCTTGAGCCGGCCTCGGGCGTGCTGGTGGTGCAGTCGGCGGTGGACAGCGAGACGTATGCCGAGTACCGCTTGCTGGTGCGCGTCAGCGATGCTGGGTCTCCGTCACCCCGCAGCGTCGACTTCAACATCACCGTCGCCATCCTGGACGAGAACGACAACGCGCCCGTGTTTGTTGACGCCGATGGCAGTGCCACTGATGGTGCTGTTGGCTACGTATTCAACGTGTCTGAGAATACGTCGGCACCAGCCGCCGCTGGTCGCGTGTATGCACCTGACGCCGATGCTGGCGACAACGGCGCCGTTGCCTTTGCCATCGACAACACAGCCGCCTTGCTGCCGTTTGTCATTGATGCGCAGACGGGCGTGATTTCCGTCAGCAGCGCCCTGGACCGCGAGGATGTGGGCGCATACACGTTTGTTGTCGTGGCCACGGACCAAGCTAGCAACGCAGATGACAGGCAGGTGGCGACCACAACCGTGGTGGTGAACGTGCTGGATGTCAACGACAATGACCCCGTGTTTGACACTGCCGCACCGCCGGCGCGCGTGTCTGTGAACGAGAACGGCAACACGCCCCGCACCGTGACAGCGTTCATTGCGCGAGACGCTGACGAGGCGACCACCCTCGCCTTTGCCATTGTTTCCGTGCAGCCGGCTGAGCTTGCGTCGTCGCTGTCGCTCAACGCGGCCACGGGCGAGCTGACCCTGCTTGCGCCCCTGGACTACGAGACCCACACGGAGGTCACCGTTGTCGTGTCTGTCAGCGATGGCGGCGCGAGCGGGACTGGCGTGGACGCAGCTGCAGCACGCATGGCGCAGCGCAGGCTGGTGCTGGACGTTGTCGACGAAAACGACAACGCACCTGTCGTGACGGTGGACGGTGGCAATGCCGTTGCGGACGGCACGGAGCTGTCGTTTACCGTGCAGGAGGAAGCAGGCGTGCGCACTGCTTTGACTGCCGTGAACGTGACAGACGCAGACAGCGCGCCCAACGCACAGCCGACGCTGAGGATCGACACAGCGTATGCACAGGCAAGCATGTTCTCGATTGTCGACGGCGTGCTGTACATTGCCAGCACGGACAGGGAACAGCGGGAGGTGTACGCGGCACGTGTGGTGGCGAGCGACGTCGGCACCACACCGCAGCAGCTGTCCACGTCCTTCACCGTTCGCGTGGTGAGCACGGACATCAACGACAACGCCCCGCGCTTTGCACAGCCGGCGTACGGCCCCATCAACCTGGTTGAGAACCGCCCTGCTGGCGAGCACGTGGTGACGGTGCAGGCGACCGATATCGACGCGGGCGACAACGCAGTGGTGGTGTATACGCTTGCAGACACATTTGATGGCCGGTTTGCCATCAACGGCACTAGTGGGGCCATCACCACGACCGCCAGCCTTGATCGCGAGGCGGCACCAAACGGGTATGTGCTGGCGGTGGTGGCTGCCAACCTGAACGACGCGACTGGCCCGTCCTCCGCTGTCAACGTCACTGTGCACATCACGGACATCAACGACAACCCGCCCGTGTTTGAGCAGCAGAGCTACGCTTTCACCGTGGCGGAGGCGGACGGTAGCACCGCTGGCGTGACCGGTGCAGCGAACAACAACGACAACGCCGTGCAGTTTGTGGGCACGGTGCGTGCCACCAGCGCGGATATTGGCGACAACGCCCGCATTGTGTATGCGCTTGCAGGCGGCGACACGGATGTCCTGCGCATCAACGCGACCACGGGTGCCATGTACACGCGCCGTGCACTTGACCGCGAGACACAGGACACGTACCAGGTGCAGGTGACGGCAGCAGACGTGAGCGCCACGCCGCTGGTGACCAGCGTCACCGTGACGCTGCATGTCCTGGACATCAACGACAACGCCCCCGTGTATGCGCATGGCGACTTTACATCTGTTATAGTGCTGGAGGACGCGGCGCCAGGCACGCCCATTGGCGTGCAGGTGGCAGCCCGTGACGCTGACCTGGGCGGCAACGGCACCGTGGCGTATGCTATTGTGGCCGGCAACACCAACAGCGACTTTGCCGTGGACCCTACCACGGGTGTCGTGTCTGTTGCGCGGCGCCTGGACTTTGAGAGCGTTGTTTCCTACACGCTTACGATGCGCGCGTCGGACCAAGGCACACCGCAGCCCAAGACTGCGGACGTGCTGGTGGTCGTATCGCTGGTGGACGCCAACGACGAGGCGCCCGTCTTCAACGCCGATGTCGGCGCGCAGGTGGTCGCGGAGAATTTGCCTGCAGGCAAGGTTGCGGCCGCGCCGTTTGCCACCGATGCGGACATCACGGCCGGGTTCAACCGCGTGTCGTACTCTATTGTGGGCGGAAACGCCGCGGGCCTGTTTGCAATTGACGCGGCAACTGGTGTCGTGCGGACCACGGGCCCTCTGGATCGTGAAACCGATGCTGCATACAACCTGACGGTGCAGGCGGCAGACAACGGCGAGCCGCCCCTCACGGCCACGGTGGCTGTGCCCGTGGTGGTGGGCGATGTCAACGACAACGCGCCCGTGTTCACCAGCAACGCCTACTACGCGTGGTCTGTATCCGAGGATGCGGCACCCAACACGCTGCTGGGCACGGTTGCTGCGAGTGATGCCGACGCCGGCGCAAACGCCCGCGTCACGTACTCGCTCATCAATGCCACCGCGCCCCTGTTTTCCGTGGATGCGACCACGGGCGAAGTGCGGCTGACGGGCGGACAGCTTGATCGCGAGACCGCGGAGACACACACGCTCGTGGTGCGCGCGCGTGACAGCGGCGCACCCGTGCAGCTGTCCACGGACGCAACCATTGTGCTCACGGTGCTTGATGTCAACGACAACGCCCCCGTGTTTGTTGACCTGCCCATGCAAGTGTCGGTGTTTGAGAACGCCACCACAGCCGACGTTGTGTTGCGTGTCTCCAGCACGGACGAAGACGTGGGCACAAACGCACAGGTGGAGTACACGCTGCGAGCTGCCAATGAGGTCTCCGCGCCAGAGCCACTCGCCTTTACGATTGGCCGATTCACTGGCGAGGTGACGCCCGTGGGCGCGCTGGACTTTGAGATGCACCAGACACACACACTTGTTGTTGTTGCCAGCAACCCAGATGGCCGCGAGACGACGGCAGTGGTGACGGTGAATGTGGTTGACATCAACGACAACAACCCCGTGTTTGTGGACACGGATGTGCAGGCAACGCTTGTTGAGAACGCTGATGTCGGCACCGCTGTTGCCAGTGTGATGGCCACAGATGCAGACAGCGCAGCCAACACGCACGTGTCGTACGTGCTCGCAGACTCGGAAGTGAACGGCGTGAGTGTGAGCTCCGTGTTTGCCATCAACGCCAGCACGGGCGTCATCACGACGCTGACAGCTCTGGACTACGAGCAGGACGTGCGCACGTACGTGCTTGAGGTGACGGCAAGCGACGGGCACATGCCTGCACCCCGCATGACGCTGCTGCCCGCACGTGTCACAGTGACCCTGACCGACGCCAACGACAACGCTCCCGTGTTTGACAACCTGCCTATCTCTGGCACGTTCACCGCTGCGGTGAGCGAGGCGGCCACCACAGCAACGAGCGTGCTGAGCGTTGAGGTGAGCGATGCAGACAGCGGCAACAACGCGCGGGTTGCTCTGGCGCTTGCTGGCACGGATGCTTCTGTCTTTGCCGTTTCGCCAGCTGGCGTCATCACCACAACTGCGCCGCTTGATCGCGAGTCCAAGGCAGCGTACAGCTTTGAGGTTGTCGCCACAGACAACGTCGACGGTGCCATGCAGAACACGGTCACCGCGACGGTGCTGGTGACGGTACTGGACGTCAACGACAACGCGCCCATGCTCACAGCGGCGTCACAGGCGGCCACCAGCTTCCGCATTGCGGAGAGCGCAGCGGTGGGCAGCGAGGTGTTTACATATGTGGCGACAGACGCAGACGAGTACCACGCCAGCGACAGCACCACCAGCACCAGCACCAACACCAACACCAACACCAACACCAACGGCGCTGTACGCTACGCGATTGTGGGCGGCAACTTGGACGGTGCGTTTGCCATCAACGCCACGTCTGGTAGGCTGTCTGTGGCAAAGCCACTGGACTACGAGACGTTTGTCACATACACGCTGACCCTGGAGGTGGCGGATGCAACGACGCTCGCCCTGGCAGAGGGTACGCCCGCGTCACCGTCATTCCCGCCACCACAGCCCACAAACCGCGTGGCACTCACTGTGCGCATCACCGTTGATGATGTGAACGACAACGCGCCCGCGTTCTCGCAGACGGCATACGCTGCCTCTGTTCTGGAAAATGCGGCCGTCGACACGGCCGTTGTGCGCGTGGCGGCACAGGACGCAGACGAGGATGGCACGCAGGCTGTGCGCTTCTCGCTGGCCACACACGCAAGCGAGTTTGCGATTGACGCTGAGACGGGCCAGATCACCACGCGTGTGGTGCTGGACAGGGAGGCGGTGCCCGTGTACAGCGTTGTGGTCACCGCGACAGACAGCGCTGTGCGCAACCCGCTGTCCACCAACGTGACGGTGACAGTGGCCGTGGATGATAAGAACGACAACAACCCGCTTCTCATCGGCGCACCAAGCGCACTCACCATCTCCGAGGACACGCTGGTGGGCGCGCGCATTGCCGTTCTCAACGCCACGGACGCCGACGTTGGGCCAAACGGTGACGTGACGTTTGCCTTTGTGGGTGCCCAGCGGTTTCTCGCTGTTGATGCGCACACGGGCGTGATCACGCTTGCGACGGCATTTGACAGGGAGACGCAGGCTGAGCACACGTTCACGGTGCGTGCACAGGACGCGGGCCAGCCACCACGCTCCGACGTGGCCACGTTTACGGTCACCGTGGGCGATGTCAACGACAACTCGCCCGCCTTTGTGACGCAGGACGGTGCGCGCTTCACGGTGAGCGAGCTTGCAGGCACGGGCACGCGCGTTGGTGGCGTGACAGCCACGGACGCGGACGCTGGCGAAAACGCCGCCATCGCCTACAGCATCGTCGCAGGCAACGATGCTGGCTTCTTTGCCATTGACACCGAGAGCGGGGAAGTGACGATTGGCGGCGTGCTGCCGGCTGGAGCGTTTACGGGGCGGCCCAGTGCAGACCGCAGCGTCACGCTGACCATTGAGGCAAGCAACCCCGCAAGTGCGCCGGCCCCCAGCGGTGCTGTCCCCTCGTCCACCCTGGACATTGTGATCGTGGTGGAGGATGAGAACGACAACGCGCCCGTGTTTGTGGGTCTGGACTCCGCCTACGCTGTCGTGGAGAACAGCGCCGTCGGCACGCTCGTGTTCACGGCGCAAGTGACGGACGCTGACGAGGGCACCAACGCCGATGTGACGTACGCGCTGGTGGCGGTCAGTGGTGCTGACAGCACGGCCGACACGAGCGGCGTGTTTGCAATCGACAGCGCGAGCGGTGAGGTGCGCGTGCGGGGCGCGGTTGACCGCGAGGCGCAGGCATTGTTCACACTCGTCGTCCGTGCAACCGATGGTGGCAGCCCTGCGCTGTTCACTGACGCCACGGTCACGGTCGCGGTCACAGATGAGAACGACAGCAGTCCGTCGTTTGTGCCATCCTCCCTCACAGCCACCGTCCCTGAGACGAGCGCCGCTGCAGCAGCAGCTGCAGGTGGTGATGGAGGCGCAATGTCCGGTGACGTGGTCGTCTTGCAGCTGCGCGTGACAGACGCGGACGAGAACGACTCGGCCACATTCAGCATCACGGGCAGCAGCACTGGTACGGCGGAAGCGTTTGTGCTGAACGCCACCACTGGTGTTCTGGGCCTGGCGCGTTGGCTGGACCGCGAGCAGCACGCCGTGCACCGCCTCACAGTGCGGGCTGTGGATGCTGGTGGCAACGTGGCCACCGCCACGGCCGTGGTGACGGTATCGGACGTGAACGACAACGCGCCCCGCTTTGCCAGCGGCGTTGAGCGCCGCATGGTTGCGGAGAACGTGGCCGGTGTCACGACGGTCGGCGTGTTCACGGCAACGGACGCGGACGAGGGCAGCAACGCCGCAGTCACGTATTCGCTGGTGAGCACCACGCACCCCGGCGGCAACAGCGCGGTGCGCGTGGACGCAGACACGGGTGTGGTGCAGCTGACGCAGGCGCTCAACTTTGAGGAGACGACGCAGATCAACGTGACGGTTGAGGCGCGCGATGGCGGCAGCCCGGCCACGCTCGCGGCCCAGCTCGTGGTGGTGGTCACGGTGCAGAACACCAACGACAACGACCCCGTCTTTGACGCAGACACGATTGAGGTGAGTGTGCGGGAGGGTGAGCCCATTGGCACGCGCGTGCATCGTATTGTTGCGCGCGACGCGGATGGCGACACGGTTGCGTACCGGATCCTCACCTCCGGCACCACCTTCACCATCGACCCAACAACCGGCTGGCTGAGCACCAACGCCGTGCTGGACAGGGAGGAGGAGGACGCGTATGCGCTCACGGTGTCTGCATCGGACCCTGGTGGGCGGCGTGCTGTGGCCACGGTGCTGGTGCGCGTGGTGGACGTGAACGACAACGCGCCCGTCTTTGAGCGCGAGAGGTACGAAGCAACCATCATCGAGAACTTCAACTTTGGCTCGACGGTGCTGACGGCGCGTGCGAGCGACCGTGACCTCGGCGCCAACGGCACCGCCGGCATTGTGTACAGCATTCGCGACGGCGCCGGCAGTAGCAACTTTGCCATTGACAGCGCCACGGGTGACGTGCGGCCAACGACGGCATTGGACCGCGAGGTGCTGCCCGTCATCACGCTGACGATTGTGGCGGAGGACGGTGGCGGCCTGCAGGGGACCACCACCGCCGTGATTACGTTGTTTGACCAGAACGACAACCAGCCCGAGTTTGCCAACGCCACCTACACGCTGACTGTGGCAGAGGGCATGCCTGCGTGGACGCGCGTCGGCGCTGTTGTGGCACAGGACCGAGACAGCGACGCCAACGCCATCATCGCATACAGCCTGTCTGGCAGTGGCGACGAGGCGCTGTTCTGGGTCAACGGGAGCACCGGTGAGATCTTCGCCACCGCCGAGTTTGACAGGGAGACAAAGGACGCGTACACGTTCACCATCACCGCGCGCGACCCTGACGCAACGCGCTTCCTGTTTACAGACTCTGCGTCCGTGACTGTCTTGATTGATGACGTCAACGACAACACGCCGCAGGTGCAGGCGGAGTACAGTGCGGATGTGCGTGAGGACGCTGCGCTGGGCACGCTCCTGGTGACGGTTGCGGCAACAGACGGCGACATCGATGACAACGCCCGCATCACCTACACCATCGCCACAGCCAGTGGCAGTCTGCAGGTACCGTTTGCTGTGGATGCGGTGAGCGGCGAGGTGACGGTCGCTGGTGCACTTGATCGCGAACAGCAGGAGCTGTACGTGTTTGATGTAGTGGCCACAGACAACGCCGCCAGTGTCGACCAGCGGCGCTCAGCCCGCACCACCATCAGCATTGCCTTGCTGGATGTCAACGACAACGCGCCCGTGTTTTCGCATGGCGAGTTTGTTGTGTTCAACGTGTCCGAGGCCGCCGCTGGTGGCGACGTCGTGGGCCGCGTGATTGCCACAGACGCAGATGCTGAAGAGAACAGCGTCGTCACCTACGCTGCTGTCGCTGGTGACGGCAACTCACTCGACCTGTTCGCGTGCGGGAGCGACGGTGTGATTCGACTGGCCGCCGGTGCGACGCTGGACCGCGAAGAGCAGAACGAGTATGTCCTACTGGTGGCCGCAAGCGATATCGGCGGTCTCAACGACACGCAGGCCGTCGTGCTGCTGGTGACGGATGTCAACGACAACGCCCCCACGTTTGACGCACCAGCGTACAGCATTGCTGTGACGGAGGAGGAGGAGTATGCCGCCACGTCCGCCGGGGGCGAGGTGGTGCTGCTGCAGGTCACTGTGAACGACGCGGACCTTGGCACCAACGCGGCGGTGACGTTCAGCGTTGAAGGCGTGGGGGCAGAGCACTTCACCTTTGAGGTGGTGGACGTGAGCCCCGACAGGAGTGACAGCACAACGACCACGGCGCGGCTGAGCATCAGCACGGCGCTTGATCGCGAGACCCTCGGCTCCAACTTTACACTGACGCTGGTGGCGACAGACAGCAGTAGTGATGGTGGAAGTGGTGGTAGCAATGATGTGACGTTGCCATCCACGCCCTCATTCCCTGCACTACGCGGCACAGCCCGCCTGCACGTGATGCTTGCAGACATCAACGACAATGCACCCTCGTTCACGGCCCCAGAGCCGTTTGTTGCGCACGTGCGCGAGGATGCGCAGGCTGGGGCGCTGGTGACGACGATTGTCACCCACGACCCCGACGAAGGGCTCAACGGTGTTGTGCGCCTGTTCCAGACCACGGCCACGTCCGTCTTTTTTGTGAACACGTTCACGGGCGAGGTGCGCCTGCTGGTGTCTGACCTTGATCGGGAAACAACGGACACCTACGAGGTGACGGTGGTGGCGGAGGACCGGGCCGCCGATCCCGACGCGCGCCAGGCCACAACCGCCACCCTTGTCGTGCATGTGACCGATGTCAATGACCACGCCCCCGTGTTTGAGAAGAGCGTGTACACGCAAGACGTGCGCGAAGACATTGCTGCCGACACGCCCGTGGTTGTAGTGGCTGCGAGCGACGACGACGCCGGCCTCAACGCGCAGCTGACGTACACGCTGGACGAGGACGAGGGCGGCCTGTTTGTGATTGACGGCAGCAGCGGCGAGGTGTTTGCATCGCGGCCGCTGGACCGTGAGACCCGTGAGTCGTACGTGCTTGTGGTGCGCGCAACGGACAACGGCAGTGAGCAGCGGCTGAGCGCCACCGCCCGTGTTGAGCTCACGCTGCTTGACGTGAACGATCACGCCCCCATCTTCACCAACACGCCGTCGCAGCAGCAAGGCCCCATTCGCGCAACCCTGCCGGAGGATGCCGTCAGTGGCGTGCACGTGGTGACGCTGACGGCCACGGACGGCGACGCCACCGCACCCAACAACGACGTGCGGTTTGGGCTGGCTGCCAACGAGACGTGGTCGCACGCATTTGAGGTGGATGCTGTGACGGGCGCTGTCCGCGTGGCGACTGGAGATGCTGGCGGCGACGTGCAGTGGTTTGATCACGAAACCGCAGCAGAGGTCGCCGTCACCGTGCTTGTGTATGACATGGCAGCCGACGTTGCCGACCGACTCACCACGACGGCTCAGCTGGTGGTGGCCATCACAGATGTCAACGACAACGTGCCTCAGTTCACGCCACGCGAGTACGTGGTGACGGTTGTGGAGACGCAGAGCACGACTGAGCCCATTGTTGCGCTCGTGGTGGAGGACGCCGATCAGGGTGTCAACGCACAGGTTGAGTTTGAGATTGCCGGTGGTAACATGAACAGCGCCGTTCGCATCGACGCCTCCGGCACGCTGTACCCGAACAACCTCGACTTTGAAACGGCACCCATTCTCAACATCATCGTGCTTGCAAGCAACCCGGCTGGCGCGCTCGGCGCTCAGCCAAGTGCCGTGGCCACGGTTCTGATAACGCTCACAGACGACAACGACGAGCATCCGGCGTTTGTGGGCGCACCGTACGCGTTTGAGGTGAGTGAGGGCGCAGAAGTGGACACGCGCATTGGCAGCGTGCTCGCACAGGACCCAGACACGGGCGCCGGCGGCCAAGTGGAGTACCTCTTGGTTGGCGGTAATGCTGCCGGGAAATTCAAACTCGAGGGCGGCACCCTCTTCACCGCGGGCCGGCTTGACCGGGAGGTCGTGGACACATATGCGCTTGTTGTTCGCGCACGCGATCTTGGCACAGAGCAGCAGCTCTTCACAGACGTCACCATCACTGTGACGGTGACGGACGAGAACGACAACGCACCTGTGTTTGACGAGGAAGCGTACACGGCCAGCGTGCTGGAAAGCGCTGCGCTCGGCGCACAGGTGGTGCGCGTGCGTGCGACAGACGCTGACCTGGCGGACAACGCCCGCATCACGTACACGCTGCTTGGTGCCGGCACCACCAACAGCACCGGCAGTGCGGTGGTGGGCGCGTTTGAGATTGACGCGAGCAGCGGGGTGATCTCTGTTGCGCGACCGCTGGATCGCGAGACGCAGGCCGCATACGAGCTGACGGTGGTGGCGGTGGACGGTGGTGTGGAGGAGCTCACACGCCTCGTTGGTGTCACCATCACCATTGGTGACGTCAACGACAACCCGCCCTATGTGACCAACGCCGTGCGCACCGCCTCCGTGAGCGAGGCGCTCGCCCCTGAGTCGCTCATCCTCACCGTCACGGCCGACGACGTGGACATTGTCGACACCGACGTTGTATTCTGGCTGCAAGACAGCAGCGATGACCTGTTTGCCATCGACAGGGACAGCGGACGCGTGACGCTGCAGGGAGCGCTGGACTACGAGTCGGCACGCAGCCATACGTTTGTGGTCCGCGTCGCCAACGCGGCAACAACCTCGCTCGACCAGTTCACGGAAGCATCCTTCACCGTCAATGTGCAGGACAGCAACGACAACGCCCCCGAGTTTGCTGCGGAGCTGCCCAGCGAGCTGGACGTACCGGAGAACGTGCTTGCAGGCAGCACGCTGATTGTGGTCACGGCCACAGACGCGGACGAGGGCAGAAACAGCGACGTGACGTATGCCCTGCGCTCCACCCACAACGATACGTTTGCACTGGATGCGCTGAGCGGGCGCCTGCGTGTGCTGAAACCGCTTGACCGCGAGACGCGCGACAGGTATGCGCTGACGATTGTGGCGACGGACCGTGGTGTGGAGCAGCAGCTGCAGACAACGTTTGACATGCTGGTGCGTGTACAGGACGTCAACGACAACGCGCCACAGTTTGATCAGGTGCTGTATGAGGGCCACGTAAGCGAGGATGCGTCTACTGGCACGGTTGTCTTGCAGGTGGTAGCACGCGAGCGTGACATCGGCGCCACCGTCACCTACTCCATTGTCGCTGTGCTCGCAAGCAACGACAACGGCAATGGTGACAATTTGTCCACGACCGCAAGTGCTGGTGTGCCAACGAGCTCGTCCACTGCCGCCAGCGTCGCGGCCACAACCACGACAACAACAACAACAACAACAACAACAACAACAACAACAACAACAACAACAACAACAACAACCACCACAACCACAACCACCACAACCACAACGACAAGCACGGTGGATGCGACTGACAATGGCAACATGACAATCAGCTCAACAAGTGCCACGACTGCATCCAGCAACGCGACAACAATGCACGCAAACGCGACGATTACAGATGTTGTGACCTTCACAACAGCGAGCACAACTCAACCAGCCTCCACGACCACCTCGTCAGCCACCACCAAAACAACAACCACAACCATAACCACAACCACCGCCACGACGAGCACTACCAGCACAACGATGGTGCCGACTGTGTTGCCGTTTGAGATTGACGCTGTTACTGGCGAGATCAAGGTTAGCATTGCGCTGGATCGCGAGACGGTGCAGGCGTACCGGTTTGTTGTTGTGGCGACGGATGAGGACGGGCTCAACTCCACAGCCAGCGTGCATGTCATTGTTGACGACGTGAACGACAACGCGCCCGCGTTTGTGCAGGGCGGCTACAGCGCAACCGTTGCCGAGAACACGGCAGGCGTTGATCTCATCACGCTGGCGGCGACCGATGCGGACAGGCCCGCAACTCCAACGCAGCTCACGTTCAGCCTTGCACAAGGAGAGTGGAGCCAGCACTTTGTTGTGGACCCCGTGAGTGGCGTTGTCCAGCTGGTGCAGGCACTCGACCGCGAAGCGGTGGCCGTGGTGTATCTGCAGGCGGTTGTCTCGGACGGCGGGCTGCCGAGTGCACGGACGTCCACTGTCGCTGTGGTGGTCACGGTGACGGACGAGAACGACAACGCGCCCGTACTGGATGTGGCCTCCAACCCAACTGTTGTGCAGCTGCGGGAAGGTGCAGCCAACGGCACGGTTGTGGGCCGCATTGCTGCCACAGACGCCGACGAAACAAGCACGCTCGCCTTTGCCATTCTCAACGTGCAGACGGAACACGCGGGCAACGAGAACACGGCGGCCGCAGCCAATGCTGAGGAGCCGACGTTTGTGACCATGGACGCGATGAGCGGGATGGTGGCGCTGGCACGCGACCTGGACTACGAGGAAGCATCCGCCGTTGTCGTGCAGGCGGTGGCCACGGACGGCGCGTTCACGTCGGGGACATATGTGATCCGCATTGAGGTGGAGAACATCAACGACAGCCCGCCTGTGTTTGCGCAGCCGAGCGTGCAGGCATCGCTCCCCGAGAACAACGCGCCTGGTGCTGTCATTGCACGCCTTGCTGCGTCGGATCCTGACGGCGCTGACTTGGGTGCCCTGCGGTACTTTATCAGCTACTCCTCGCACCCTGGCCTGGTTGCCGTCAACGCCACAACAGGCGTGGTCATTGCGACGCAGACCATTGACAGGGAGGAGACGGGTGAGATTGTTGTTCGCGTCACCGCCGATGATGGCGGAAGTGATGGTGGCAACCGACGCCGTCGTGATGTCCTCAATTCCACTTCCACCACGACTGCGACTGCGACTGCAACCACCATCGTTGCAGGCAATGACACCGTTCAGCAACCAACAACAACAGCCACAACCACAGCAGCAACAACTGCTTCCGCAACAGCAACAACAGCCACAGCCACAGCAGCAACAACAACAACAACAACAACAACAACAACAACAACAACAACAACCCCTGTCGCCAATGACGTGTGCTCCAGGTTTGTCACGGCCAGCGAATGTGAGGCCGTGGCTGCGTGCGTGTTTGCTGGTGCGTCGTCTGTGTGCTTCAACGCCAGCGAGCCCGCCCCGTGTGAGCTGCTGTTTGAGAGCAACTGCACCGCATATGGATGTGAGACAGACCCTGCCCTCAGCAATCGATGCCGCCACATTGGCCAGCGGCTGCCCTGCAGGGAGTACCCGACAAACGATACGTGCCCCGATGATTGCGTGTTCATGGCAACGCCGCTTGCGGGCGGGCTGTGTCTGGAGCAGGGCGAGCCGGTGCCTTGCTTTGCGTTTGACGTGAACACGTGTCCATCTGACCGCTGCGCTCTGCAAGGTGGAGCCTGCGCCGTCAAGGCGGACACAACAGCAACGACCACCATTGCCCCAGGCAGCACCCCTGTCGTCGGCACCACCACCACCACCACCACAGCTACTGCTATTGCTACCGCCACGACGACAAGCAACAATAACATCTCCACCGCGGACAGCTCAACGCGCATGATGGTGAATGGAACAGCTGCATCTTCCACAACACCAACCACGACACCCGTAGTTGCGACCACGGCAACAACCGCAAGCACCGTGGCCACGCCAAGCACCACTGGCGTCACAACACCTGTGCAGACAACAACAGCAGCCACAACAACGGCGTCTGATGCCGGTGTGGCGTGCGCCGGCCTGTGCACGACAGTGACCCTGACCATCACGGTGGAGGACATCAACGACAACGCGCCCGTCATTGTGACACGCGACGTGCTGCTTGAGGTGCGGGAGGATGTGGCAGTTGGCAGCAACATCACACACGTGGTGGCCGTTGACGAGGATGATGGCGCCAACGCCGAGCTGTTCTTCCGCTTCACGGCTGCGCAGAGCGTGTTTGCGATTGAGCCGAGCACGGGCGCGATCACGCTCGCGGCTCCACTCGACTTTGAGACAACGACGCTGTACCAGCTGACAGTGGAGGTGGACAACACAAACACGTACGACGATCCAACACAGATGGACGCGACCACGGTCACCATTACCGTGCTGGACACCAACGACAACGCGCCCGTGTTCACGGAGGGCGGCAGCTACGCCATGAGCGTGGCGGAGAACGAGGGTGTTGGTGCCGTCGTCGGGCGCGTGCAGGTGACCGATGCCGACTCTGGCGTGAACGAGCTCGTATCATTTATGCTCGTGGGCGGGCGCGCTGATCTGTTCAGCGTCAACCCGGTGTCGGGCGTCGTCACGACGCTGCAGCCGCTGGATCGCGAGGTGCAAGCAGAGTACGCGCTGACGGTGCTGGCCTTGGATCAGGGCTCCCCACAGCTGTCCACCAATGCAACGGTGACCGTGACCGTTGGCAACGTTAACGACAACGCGCCGCAGTTTGACCAGGCCGTGTACCGCGTTGAGGTTGATGAGCGACGCGGCACAACGGGGGCGGTGGTGCCGCTGCGTGCAGTCAGGCTCACCGCCACGGACGGTGATGGCGACGCCATGGTGTTCTCGCTCGCCCCAACGCCGTTTGCGCAGTATGTGCAGGTGTTTACCAACGGCGACGTGTTTGTGACGCCTTCGTTTGACCACGAGCAGCTGACACAGTTCAACGTGACTGTGGAGGTGACTGATGTGGTCGCGGGCGGTGCCGGCAGCGGTGCGGGAGCACCCATGACCACCACCGCTGTTGTTGTCGTGGACATTCAGGACATCAACGACAGGGACCCCGTGTTCCTCGCGGACACATACGTGGCGACGGTGAGCGAGGCGGCAAGCGTGGGCACGCCCGTGGTGCGTGTGAGCGCGAGCGATGCAGATGCCTCCAACGTGGCCATCCGCTATGCGCTGGACGACGGCGGGCTGAGCCCCTTTGACATTGACGAGGCGTCGGGCCTGGTTGTCGTTGCGGGCAGCCTGGATCGCGAGTCTGCCGGGTCGTACCAGGTGACCGTCTCTGCACGGGATGACGGCGATCGCACGGGGTTTGCGTCTGTTGTCATCACCATTGCCGATGTGAATGACAACGCGCCGCTGCTGCCGCCGTCGCCGCTGGATGTTTCCGTCCGGGAGAACGCGGATGCCGGCACGCTGGTGACCACCATTGTTGCGACGGACAGCGACGCCGGCGCCAACGGCCAGGTGTCGTACTTCCTCGACTACGCGCGCAGCACGCTGACCCGGGCTGGCACGGGCGCAACGCAGGCTGGCTCTGAAGCCACGATTCCGTTTACCATTGGCGAGACCAGCGGGCGGCTGGCGGTGTCTGGCAATGTGGATCGCGAGGCGGTCACCGCGTACACGCTTGTGGTGTTTGCTGTGGACGGCGCGACGGGAACCGACCAAGCACGCAGCCAGGACTTGGTCGTGCGCGTGGCTGTTGGTGACGAGAACGACAACGCCCCCATGTTTGCGGCCAGCACCACCGCCGGCGCAAGCTTTGACGCCACAAGGGCCACCTACCAGGTGTCTGTGCAGGAGGACGTGTCGGTGGGAAGCGAGGTGCTGCTGCTGGCGGCGACAGACGCAGACGAGGGCGCCAACGCCGCGCTGACGTTTGCTCTGGTGAGCAGTGGCGGTGCCGGTGTTAGTGTCTCCAGCAGCGGCGCCATCACACTCACGTCCCCGCTGGACCGCGAGACAACGGCTCAATACGAGCTGGTCGTGGAGGTGCTTGACGGCGGCAGCCAGCCGCTGGGCGCGCGCGCAACCGTGCAGCTGACTGTTCTGGACGTGAATGATGTGACGCCCGCGTTTGTGCCTGCAAGCATTGCCGACCTCGTGCTGTCCGAGGACCAGGCGCCGGGCATGGTCGTACGCACGCTTGCTGCTGTGGACAATGACGAGGGCAACAACGGCGACCTTGTGTTTGCGCTCATCACGGGCGTGGACACGCTGTCCGCTGTGAGCGGCCCATTCAGCATTGACGCGTCGACGGGCGACGTGTATGTGAGTGCACTCGACTACGAGCAGATGAGCGCGATGCAGCTGCGCGTGTATGTGACAGACAAGGGCCAGCCGTCGCGGTCAGCCACCGCAAGCATCGCCGTCAGCATTGTGGATGTAAACGACAACGCGCCCGTTGTGTCCGCCGTGCAGGCGCGCGCCACGCTGGAGGTGTCGGAGGCCATTCCCGTGACGGGCGCCGGGCTCTTTGGTGTCGCGGTCACAGACGCCGACGGCACGCTGCTCAACTCGGACATTTCCATTTCGCTGCAGACAACGCTACTGACAGGTGGTGGTGATGCGGGGGATGGTGGTGATGATGATGCGGTTACAACGACGACGACGACGACGACGACGACGAGTGGGAATGTGAAGCTTACACTGGACAGCGGTTCCGTGGGCATTGTGGCGCAGGGCCGGGAGGCGATTGTGATTGCCGAGGACCTTCAGTATGACGCCACTAGCACCAGCACCTACACCGTGACGGTGAGCGCAAGCAACCCGCGCGCAGCTGCCAGCGACGTGGTGACAACCCAGGTGAACGTGCATGTGCTTCCGTTCCTGGACCAGACCACGCCCGCCGATGCCTCGGCCGTTGTCTTCAACATGGCCGTTCCAGACCCCTGCCTCGACTACCCAGGTGTGTGATGGGTGGGTGTGATGGGTATGTGTGTGCGTGTGTGTGTGTGGGCGTGTGGGCGTGTGTGTGAGTGTGTGTGATGGGTCTGTGTGTGTGTATGTGTGTGTGTGTGTGTGTCGGTGTGTGATGGGGTTCGTCAGAGCTTCACGATCGCAGGAACCCTTGCACAAGTGTAGACGTGCGTGCGTTTGGTTGTGCGTATTTGTGTCGATGTTTGACATGCTTGCTGGAGAAATATGCTGTCTTGACACTGCGCGTTGATCTCTTGCGTGACCACTGCAGATGCCGACTATTGCCGCAACCTCGGCCGCAGCGCCAGCAACAGGTACAGTACACAATACACACACATGCGTACACCGAATACAACGCACTCACAACACCAACACACACAAGCTACACAAACATCTACGTAATGCACGCGTTGCTCTCGCTGTTGGACTGACACACCTGTGTCACCACCATAACCACCACCACCACCGCCAACCAACCAACCAACCAAGTATGCCACACCACCTGACTGACCAACCCATCCCTCGTCGGTTTCTTCTTGTTTGGTTTTGATGCCAGGCTGCGGTACGAGGTGTGGACGCGACGCAACTTCAACTGCGAGCCTGCGCTGTGTAACGACCAGGAGGTGGTCGTGGCTACGGCATCGTCATCGGCAACAGCGTGCATGTGCCGCGTGTTTGGCAAGGGCGACGCAGGCTACTCCGCTGGCGTGAGCACATACACACTGGACGGCCTGCTGCCAGACACGACATACGAGTTCCAGCTGCGGGCATATGACAGCAGCGACGCCAAGGTTGGCACGTCTGCCTTCTACCCGCTGCGCACCACGCAGTTTGCGCCGACGGGCGTGGCGCTGGTGCGGCAGAACGACGGCCTGTACAACGTGTCGTGGCAGGCGCCGCGCCAGCCCAACGGTGCGCTGGTCGGCTACCGCGCGTGCTACTGCGACGCAAGCATCGCCCCGGCCACGTGCGCGTGCGGCATTGCGGGCGCCGTGCAGGTGCCACAGGGCATCACCACGCGCACGTGGGTTCTTGCACCGGACGACGGATCCGTGCTGCCGGCCAATGAGGAGTACACGTTTGTTGTCGAGGCCGTCACCACGCTGAGCGACGGCACGCCGACACAGGAACGGTCCAACACCGTGTCCACAACACTGGCGGTGAACGAGGACGACGTGAACAGCGGCGGCGGGGGCAGCGGCAGTGGCGGCAACACGTCAGCCAGCGGCAGTGCAAACGCGCTTGGCTCTGGCGTGATTGCCGGCATTGCGCTCGCCGGCGTGCTGCTGGTGTTGCTGGTGATTGTGATTGTTGTGCAGCTGCAGCGTCAGAACCAGCGGTCTGGCATGACCGACCTGGCGCGCTTGTACGGCAACGGCGGTGATGGCGGCAGCACAGGTGGTGGCAAGCGCCCACCGAGCATGTTTGTGGACAACGGCAACCTGTTTGAACTGCCGGTTGTTGGCGAGGAGGGCGTGATGTTGAACAGCAGCAGCAACAACAGTGGCGGTGCCGGCCACCCGTCTGGTCTGCTGATGGAGAGCACCTTTCAGGGGCACAGCGGCGCACCAGGCAATGGCATGTCCAGGGTGATGCTGGTTGGGGGCAGCGCTGGTGGCGCCATGAACGAGAGCGAGGACCACGGCTTCTGGGACTACTACGTCAAGGAGCGAGCAGACCAGTTCCTCGCCGGCGCACACGGGCACAACGCCTCTGCATCGGGCATGCAGGGCGGCAACGCCTCCAACACGACGATGGCGCCCTGGCCACAGCAGGGGCAGGAGCCAAGCATGCTGCACCACAAGCCGCTGGTGCTGGATGGAGATGACGGTGGCGGCCTCAACACGACCAGCACCAACACCGACGCCATGGTGGCGGATGCATCCCAGCAGCAACAACCTGATGCATATGGCAGCAGCAGCAGCAACAGCAGCGACAACGCGGCCACCAACGAGTACAGCAGCAGTGCGCGTGCGTCCCGCGGGTCGTTTGGCCTGCGCGCCCCGCGTGTGCTTGGCAACGGCCTTGGCGGCATACAGGTGGCGACACGCGCCATGCGTTCGGACAGCATCGCCGGCGTTGTCACGGGCAAACAGGTGATGGAGGCCGCGGAGCAGGATGGGGTGCGGGCGCAGGCTGGTGTACGCTTCCGCGGGACACAGGCGAGCGGTACGCGCATTGACGCACGCGATGTGGAGGTTCGCTTCCACGAGATGCGGCAGAAGGGCGCTGTGGACGTGGAGTTTGAACGCCTGCAGCAGGAGAGCGCCCACCACACGTTTGCCATGGAGGTTGGCACGCAGACGTACAACGTGCGCAAGAACAGGTACGGCAACGTGATACCGCTGGACGACACGCGCGTGCTGCTCAAGGCCACGGGCCAGCTCGGCTCCGACTACATCAACGCCAACTACATGCCGAGCATGAAGCGCGCGCCGGCGTTTGTGGTGTCGCAGGCGCCCGTCCCAGCCACGATTGCGGACTTTTGGCGCATGGTGTGGGAGCAGCGCGCAGGTGTGGTGGTGATGGTCACGCGCGAGGTGGAGAAGGGCAAGATCAAGTGCCACAAGTACTGGCCAGACGCGCCTGCCAACGGCAGCCCGGGTGGCACCGACAACGAGCACGGTGGCGATGGCGTCATCTACGCTGGGCGGTTTGAGGTGCGGCACGTGCAGCGGCAGGTGGACGCCGACGGCGGCTACGAGCTGCGCACATTCTCTGTCCGCGACCCGGAGGCTGGGGAGACGCGTGAGATTCGGCACTTTGCCGTGACGAGCTGGCCGGACCACGACGTCCCAGAGTCTGCTGCCGCCATCATCAAGTGCGTGCTTGACGTGCGACGCGCTGTGGAGACGCAGCGCACGGCTGGGCTGCACGGCCCCGCGGTCGTGCACTGCAGCGCGGGCGTTGGTCGCTCTGGCGTGTTTGTTGCGCTGCACAACTGCATGCAGCAGCTTGAGATGCAGGGGGCCGTGGACGTGTACGCGACGGTGCTGTACATGCGCACGTTCCGCGCTGGCAGCGTGCAGACGCTGTCGCAGTACCGCTTCATCTACGATGCCGTGCTCGCCTACTTCCGCAGCAACGCCCCGCAGCTCCTGCAGGTGGGCACAACCGCCCATGGTGGTGGTGGTGTCGGTGTTGATGGTGGTGGCGCTGGTGTTGATGGAGGCGGCCTTCACAACGTGTCTGCTTCGATGGCGCGCGGTCAGCCCGTGACACGTGCACCGACGGATGACGTGGCCGCTGATCCAGAATACCTCATCCATGCCCTGGCACAGATTTGAGTGCTTGAAGATTGGAGTTTGAATAGTGAGTGTGTGTATGTATGTATGTGTGAATGTGTGTGTGTGTATGTTTGTATGTGTGTATGTATGTGTATGTGCGTGTGCGTGTATGCATGCATGTGTGTGTGAGTGTGTGTGTGTGTGTGGCTTTTTTCTTTTGTGGTTGTGGTTATGGTGTGGTGGCGAGTACGTGGGTGGCTTGGATTGTGCGTTGTGCTTGAACCGTCGATTGAGCGATAGTCGGCCTGTACGTGTGCTTGCGAGTGAGAGAGCGTGGAGATTGGCGGAAGGACTGTCAGCTCGTTTTCGCGGGCGTGCATTAGAATTGGACGTGAAGAAGACTACTGGTGACAATAGCGTATCGATGATGAAGGGGTGGGTGCTTGTTGTCCAAACAACATCTCATTCACGCATCACGCACGTCGTTGACATTGCGTATTGGACGAATCACATCCATACAACACACCAGCATGCGTATTGGACGAATCACATCCACACAACACACCAGCACAACACACGAGCAGCTTTGTTTTGCGCTTGCACGCCCGTGCAACCTGACATGCGCGCATATGTTTAATGAAAGGTGGGAGGGAGGCTGAGACGCAAGGCTGATGGGAAGACACCACAACGGCCACGGCTGCCACAGGCAAACATGTCTCTGCCTCTTCACCAAACACAAACGTACACACACCGCTGATAACAGGCACAATATGCGAATGCAAGAAACCAAACAAGTAAAGGTCGGTTGCATGCAGGAACAGGTGATGTCAACACCAACCGCGTCACAAAACAAAAACCAGCAAGCGGCACACACACACACACACACACACACACACACACACACACACACACACACACACACACACACACAAATATCGAGAAGCGACAAGGGTTTTCTGGGCAACCGCACCAGGAATGAACATGAGTGAGAATGGAGAAGGAAGATCAAGAAGGGGGGGATGAGAGTGGGTCCATTGAACGTGGCAAGACAATGGATGATGGGTGGCAACAACCGCAGCAGCAACCTTGGAGGTGGGAAGTGATGCATGAACAATGCACGAACAAGTGAGTTGAGGACACGTGGAGGTGTGTCCACAAACGAACATGTCGCAGGCGCAGCAGTGAACTTGGAAGGGTGCTGGTCCTGGTACTTGGTTGTGGTGGTGTTGTTGCTGGCACTTGAGGTTCCCACAGCAACAAAGCTTAGGCGAAGAGGGCTGCCATGGCAACAGCCAGAACAGACACGACAGCAGCAGACACACCAGCACCTGCACGTTGATTTGGAGGGGGGGGGGTTGATGTCGTGAAAAGGGGTGGCGTTGGTGAGGACGACGAGTTGAAGCGGCAGGGAAGACATGACAGCATTGGGGGGGGGGTATGACAGGGCACAAGCGGCCGCAAGTGGATCAGGGGTGTCATGAGAGAGAGAGAGAGAGGTAGAAAGACTGTGTGTGTGTGTGTGTGTGTGTGTGTGTGTGTGTGTGTGTGTGTGTGTGTGTGTG
>NW_004754892.1:21056-65982 GCF_000188695.1 Salpingoeca rosetta | reverse complement strand
CGTGTGTGTGTGTGTGTGTGTGTGTGTGTGTGTGTGTGTGTGTGTGTGTGTGTGTGTGTGTGTCAGGTGTGAGCAGAGGCACAGCAACATATGGGCGCGGCGACCCACAATCCCAAGCGAAGCAGGACACGCTTCAATGCCAATCCACACCAAGCCTACGCCTCCACAACATCCCCCTCCCATGATACCTGCAGGATGTTGCCGAGGCAGTAGCCGTGCTCCATGACTTCCGTGCAGTCATCCGCCGTGACGGTGTGGGCAGCAGTCTCAAACTTGGTCACCGTTGGCAGAATGGCGCCGCAGTAGCGCGGGGTGGCGCTGCCATCCACCCGGACACACTTCAAGTGCACGTCGTCGCGCGTGGTGGCGAATTGGTCCAGCGTGGCAAGCGTGGCGTTGAGGGGCGTGGTTGGCGCATTGTCGGCGACATCGGGCAGGCAGCCTGTGAATGTGTGTGTGTGTGTTTGTTTGTGTGTGTATGTGTGTGTGTGTGTGTGTGTTTGTTTGTTTGTTTGTTGCGGTTGGTTTGTTGCGGTTGTGTACGACGATAGGTGGGCAGTTGCACGGCCCAACTCGATCGACAAACGACAGAAGCATGACGGCACGAAGCACAGAGCTCAACCATCAAGGCATGTGCACACAAGAACACCATCAACACCACCACCACCACCACCACCAACAACAACAACAACAACAACAACAAACAGTCACGTCATGTAGCATACCTGCTGCCTCAAGCTTGTCGATTGCGTTGAAGATGACGCCGAGGCAAGGAGCACGGCACATGTCATCATACTGTGGATGGAGAACACGTGCAGGAGCAATCGGGTGAGGGAACGCATGTGTCCCTGGGACGAGGGCGCAGACGGGCAAAGGGTGGGGTGGGGGGTGGAAGGAAGGAACATGGATGGCCACGCGATTACGCGCACCCTTCGCAGCAACCGTACATTTTGCTTGCACACAAACACACAAAGCCACACACACACACACACACACACACACACACAAGCAATCCACCGCCACAACCATCAGCAGCAAAGACTCACAAATTCGTTGAGGGTCTGGTTGACACCGGGGGAGAACACGTCGTCTTCGGCCGACACAAACAGCTCAATGCATTGCAGTGACTCTGCGGTGAGTGCGCGGGAGACAGCGCTCTCGCAGTTGCTGCCAAGCAGTGTTGTCAGATATGCCCGGGCCTCCGTCAGGGTGGGGTCGCTCTCAAAGTAGTCTGTGGTGGTGGTGGTGGCCGCCGTGGTGGTGGTGGTCGTTGTGTCCGCAGAGCCGCAGACCTGGAAGCTGTTGTCCTCGCCAACCGTGCAGACGCACGTCTTGCTTCCGCTGCGGTCGTAAAAGGCGTAGGAGTTGGTGGTGTAGACGGATTGGCACACACCAAGGCAGGAGGCCGCGTCAGAAACCTGCAGCAGCGAACACGCCGCATACTGGCCGCGCACACCGCCGCTGAAGGCACTGTTGTCCATCGTGTGTGCGCGTGAGTGTGCGTGTGTGCGCGCGTGAGTGTGCGTGTGTGTGTATGTGTGTGTTTGAATCCGTGTGAGTGAGTGAATCAGTGTGTCGTGTGGAGGCAGCAAGTCCACGACACAACTCGTGCATTCGAATTTACATTCAGAAACTAAAGACTCGCGGCAACAAGCACACCAATCCATAACCAAGTGCGCGCACACACGCACACGCACACATGCACGCACGCACACATGCACGCACGCACACATGCACGCACGCACACAAACACGCACGCACACCACCATCAACTCACGCGATAAGGCCGATGAGGAGAAGAGAGAAACCAGCTTTGTTCATGACGGCGGTGGTCTTGCGTCCTGATGTTGCTGTAGGCGGGTGCGTGAGAGTGTGCGTGTGTGTGCGCGCGAGAGAGAGATTGAGTGTCAGATAGAGGGCGTCTTGTACTGGCGGTGGACTTGTTGGCTCAGAGGTTTGTTGGTGTCTTCGTATCCGTGTGTATGTGTGTGTGTGTGTGTGTGTGGTATCTGTGCCCACTCGCTTGCTTGTGTTGTTTCGAGTGTGTGCGTGTGTGTGGTGTGTATGTGAATGCGTCGAGGCTACCCGCCAGCCTAGCAACACCCTGACTGACAACAAATTAATTCACCAGCCGGGGCAACAAAAACAGCCAAAGCAACCACACTCGCACACACACACACACACTCGCACACACACACACACATTCACACATGACAACCAGAGACAGACATTCATGTCACACCGAAACGCCGCCAACCACCTGCGCCTGACGAAAACACAACTCAAATCGTCAGCCATCACCTCCACTACCACCGCCAGTCGCATCGAAGTGCGTCTTGATTTGCGGGAGGCGGACAAGAAGCCTCACCACAGAACGCACGTCGACACCCCAAACCCAATCGCACACCCAATCGCACACTGACATGATCGTGCAACAAGCGGCTGCGTCATCTCACACGCATCCATCGCACCTTCGCAGCTCCGTTTGATCGCGTAGGTTTGGTCGTCAGTCAGCCTTGTGGGCAAGCATTAAAAATGCATCAAACTAAAACAACGAACAATAAAAATGGGCAGTGTGGCTACTTTGTGCATTTTGACGGATCCAGGGTTCATGCGCTTGCTTCCTCGCGACTCCTTCGCTCCTTTTGCCCGACATCATAAATGCTGGTTGCTTTCTGCTTTGTTGGAAAACGAGTGCTGCAATTAATTGAGGCATTTTGTGCATTTGACTTTTCTGGTGGGGGCGTGGTTCTTGTGGGCTGCTTGCAGGCTTCTGGCTGCTGCGCCAAGCCAGCAAGCAAACAAGTTGTTGTGTGTTGTGTGTTGTTGTTGCACTCGAACGCGCGGTGCCTCTTATTGTCTCTGTGCTGCTGTGTGCTGCTGCGTGCTTCGTGTTGTGTGCGTGCATTTTCCATCAAAACGCCGCATCCAGACTGTGAGCAACACCAGCACTCCTGTCCTTGTGTGCCATTGCCACCTGCCTGCCTATCCCCCCCCCCAACCAACAAGCCATGAAGCTTGCCCTGCTCCTTGCTGCTCTCGTGGCAGCCACCTTGCTGTAAGTGGAGAAGCGAGAGAGGCTGAGGGAACGCTGTATGATAATGCTCCACTGAACACTCAGCCACATCACCTTCTCGCCGCTCTTTTTTTTTGTTGTCGCACAGTAGGCACTGCTGTCCTTGTGTTGTTGTTCTTGTTGTTTTTGTTTAAGTTGTTGTTGTTGTTGTTGTTGTTGTTTAAGTTGTTGTTGTTCTTGTTGTTGTTCTTGTTGTTGTTCTTGTTGTTGTTCTTGTTGTTGTTCTTGTTGTTGTTCTTGTTGTTGTTCTTGTGGTTGTTCTTGTGGTTGTTGTTGTGGTGGTGGTGGTGGTGGCTCGCATTTTGATCATTATTTACTTCCTTTCTTTCATTGTTGTTTGCGTGCTCACTGGCTGCAAACGACATCACCACAAACACACCAACACACAAACATACATGTACACACAAACACACACACCAACACACAAACACACACCTTTGACAGGTCGGAGACATTAGCGCTCGGTACATGCTCGTCCAATGGCATCACAAGCCAGTCGTCCTGCAACTCGCAGTGCTCGGGCAGAAGCAACTGCTTCTGCTCCTTTGTCGACTTCAATGGCGCCACCTGCTCCTGTGCCAGTACAAGCGGCTTCACGTTCTCCTGCACCGACATTGGCGGCAGCGTGGTGGACGACGACGATACACCGCTGTTTGGCGGCGACGACGATGACGACTCCATCTTCAACTACCCCTCGTGCAGCTCCGATGGCGTCACCTCTCAGTCCACCTGCGACAACAGGTGCTCCGGAAGCAGCTGCTTTTGCTACTTCACCGTGGTTGCCGGCGTTACCGCCTGCTCCTGCGCGGACTCCTCAGGCTCTGTGTACGTGTGCAGCGACACCTCCGGCGCCACAGGCTCAAGCAGCGGCGACGACGACTTCTTCTCTGGCTTCAGCGCAGATGACGACCTCTTCCCATTCGGTGGAGACGACGACCTGAGCATCCAATACTCAAGCTGCAACGCGGACGGCGTGAGGTCGCAGTCCTCCTGCGACAGCCGGTGCTCCGGCAGCAACTGCTTCTGCTACTTTGTCACGTACTCCGGCTACAACACGTGCTCCTGCGCAGACCTCTCGGGCTCCGTGTACGTCTGCACGGACATTCCTGGCGTGCCAACCAGCGCCACGAGCAACGACGACGACGACGCCCCAAGCTCCAGCCTTGTCACCGACGTCCTTGTGACATATCTCGGCGAGCGGTGCAGAAGCAGCATCAACAACGCCGTCAGCAGCTCCCTCATCAACTGCATCGCCAACGCCGACACGGAGCTTGCCGTGTTCAACGACGACGACTTTGCGGATGACGATGGCGACGACGGCTTCCCAACCCCAACCGAGCTGGACGGCATCTGCCGCAACCGATGCGTTGGCCAGATCTTCCGCAGCATCCAGCTTCTGCAGGCTGACAGCTGTCTCCCGACCATCAGCAACATTCCCTCGGTTGATGACGATGACAATGGCATCCTGAGTGGATTTGCCGAGTTTGCCAGCTTTGCGTCGTACAAGGACCTGCTGGGTCTTGCCTGCACGCAGGGCAACGGGGTGTACTGCTCGGAGGTGGCAGATGCCGTCAGCACCTTGTTTGATGATCCAGCAAACTTTGGTGCTGCCCAGTGCCAGATGATTGTTGGTGCAGGCAACTGCCTTGGCACTCTCCGTGCCGCCTTTGAGGTGTGCGTGCGTGCGTGCGTGTGTGTGTGTGTGTGTGTGCGTGTGTGTGTGTGTGTGCGTGTGTGTGTTTGTGTGTTTGTGTGTGGCGAATGTCAGTGCTTGTGCGTGATTGTGCATGTGAACGCATGCGAGCGTGTCATTGTCTGATCCTCTCGAAATGGTGTACTTGTGGCGATACTTGAGCGTGCATGGATTTGCTTGCCCACCCGACATTGCTGCTGGCATATCGTCGCATATCATGACTTACATGGCATGACATGCACCCACTCCTCCTCCTCCTCCTCCTCTTCTTCCTCCTCCTCCTCCTCCTCCTCCTCCTCCCCCTGCATGTACAGGCGAACCCGGACCTGTTTGACCTCAGCGGTGCTCTGACAGCTGACCTTGTGATCCAACAGCTCTCTGCCACGTGCGACACGTTTGGGGTGAGCGGTGTGACAGAGGCGGCCTCAGCCACCGAGGCCCCGTCGTCCATCGCCTCCAGCTCCGGTAAGCGTAGTGTTGTTGGTGTTGTTGGTGTTGTTGGTGTTGTTGGTGTTGTTGGTGTTGTTGGTGTTGTTGGTGTTGTTGGTGTTGTTGGTGTTGTTGGTGGGGTGGCTAGCCACTCGTGCGCGGGTTCAGTCTGGGCGTTGAGCGTTTGCAGTGTACTCTACGACACGCTGGTACTTACACACACACAACTACACGCGCGCGCGCACGCACGCACGCACACACACACATACACACACACACACACACACGTGCACACACACAAAACAGCCACCACGGTCTCTGGCGTCGTTGCTGCCGTCGTTACCCTGGCTGCTGCAGCCATCATGGCGTAAATTACGCCTCTCACCGCCGCTCTGCTTCGGCTGCGTTCCCGGCGTGTGCGCGTTTATTTCTGCTTTGTTTGTTTGGTTGTTTGCTTGCTCTCGGTGTCCTTCTCGCTGACCCTCGCATGTTGTGTCAGTTGATTTACGTTACCAAACACTTTGCCACGTGCTGTGTTTGCATGTCATTTGCTCCCTTTGTGCGGGGTGATGTTGCTGCTTTTGCTGCTGCTTGTCTTGCTTGTGGCCGCTGTTCATTCACCCCTTGCTCGTTCCATTTCTCGTCACACGACATGACGACAACGCGTTTGAGCATTTGTTCAATGATCTTGTTCCGAGAGAGAGAGAGAGAGAGAGAGAGAGAGAGAGAGAGAGAGAGAGAGAGAGAGACTGGAGGTGTTTGTTCACACACACACACACACACACACACACACACACACCACCACCACCACCACTGAGTCCTCCCCACTCCTCTTCGCTTCACTTTCTCCGACATCACAAAACTTACTCGTTCATGTTTTCCAACACATAAGAAAACGCGTGGGCGGTGCCCAACAAACAACTTTTTGGTGACTCCTTCACACAAATTTGTTCACGCCTCACGCCAGTGCCTGCAAGCACTGGCACTTGTTTTGTTTTGTTTTGTTTTGTACCTGGTTGCTGGGGGATGCTGTGCTGGAATGTGCGCTGGTGGTGGCGCTGGCTCGAGCAAAACAACACCAGCCAGCAAAGCCAGCCAACCCAGCCACAACAACTGTTTTGCTCTTGTGTGCTGTTGTGGTTTGTGTTTTGCGTGTGGCATTTTTCCATCCTTGTCGATCTCAGGTCTCCCCAACACACCTTGCTGCTACCTGACCACCACCCTCGGTTTTTCTTCCGCCCACCACCCATCCCAGGATGAAGCTTCTCCTCGCCGTGGCGGCCGTGGCTGCCCTTCTGTGAGTTGTGTTGTGTGTTGCTGTTGTTCCCTTTGTGGGTTGTATGCGGTCGTCATCATTCATTGTGTGTTTTGTTGTGTGTGGTGTTTTGTTTTGTGTTGGTCGGTGACACCCTCCCTGTTTCAACTCGCTGTTTTGGCCATTGGCTGTGGCGATCTTGCCATGTCACAACATCACCCCCTCTGTTCGTTGCTGTGTTTTGCTCCATAACAACTCTGGAGCAACCTTCTTCACTCACTTGCTTGCTGTCTTCCTATTCCCAATTCTCGCCCCCCACAACCCACCACCACCGCTGTCAGGTCTGTGGCTTCGGCCCAGACATGCTCCTCGCAGGGCGTGTCCGACTCGTCCAGCTGCAACAACAAGTGCAGCGGCCAGGGCAGCTGCGCGTGCGTTTTCACCGACATTATTGGCGCCACTTGCGAGTGCACGGGCACAGGCTTCATCTTCTCTTGCACCGACCTGGCCGGCAATGACGATTTCAGCTTTGGCGACGACGATCTCGTTGTCACCAGCTGCAGCGGCGACGGCGTCACCTCCCAGTCGAGCTGCAGCAACCAGTGCTCGGGCAACACCTGCACATGCGTCTTCGCGGAGATCTCCGGCTTCTCCACGTGCTCCTGCGCTGACGGCGGAAGCTACGTCTACTCCTGCAGCGACGCGTCCGGCACCATCAACGCTGACGACGACGGCGCACCCAGCGCAGGCAGCGTTGTGGATATCCTCACCCAGTTTCTCGGCGAGAGCTGCAAGAGCTCCATCAAGAGCGCCGTCACCAACTCGCTCATCAACTGCATTGCCGACGCCGGCTCTGAGTTCTCTGCCCTCAGCGACGACGACTTTGACGACTTGGACGATGATGCCTTCTTCACGGAGGAGCAGCTGCAGGACATTTGCAACAACGACTGCGTCGCGCAGGTGTTCCGGAGCCTGGCCATCCTCGAGGACGCCAGCTGCCTCCCAGACCTCAGCACCATCACCGGTTTCCTTGGCGACGACGATGGCGCCAGCAGCAACATTCTCAGCGGCTTTGCCCAGTTTGCCGGCTTTGCCGCATACCAGGAAACGCTCGGCCTTGCCTGCACGCAGGGAGGCGGTGTGTTCTGCGGCACCCTCATCGACGTTCTTGGCGCCATTTCTGCTGACCCCAGCGCCGTCACCGCCGCCCAGTGCCAGGCCCTCGTTGATGCCGGCAACTGCCTCGGCACCATCAAGGCAGCCGTCGAGGTGCGTGTTGCTGTTGTTGTTGTTGTTGTGTTGGGGGATGACACTTTGTGAGTTGGTTTCTTGTGAGTCGAAAAAACGTTGTGTGTCAATGCGTGTGCTTGTATTGTTCGCTTGGTGTGCGTTTGTTGTGTTTGGCGCCCTCGTGCCGGTCTTTCTTAGAGCCAAGCTTCGTTCGCGCCTTCGCCTCTATGCTTGCCTGTTGCGCGATCCATCACCCCGTTTCGTCATGCCTTGTGCTCACACGGGATGGTCGCTCGCGCTGCTTTCCGCTTTGCCTCGTGTGCTCTTCCTCCAGGTCAACCCTTCCATCTTTGGCGATGATGATGGCTTTGAGATTGACGTGAACGCGTTTGTTGGCAACATCAGCCTCGCGTGCAGCAACCAGGGTGTGAGCGGCGTTGATCAGGCAGCTGCTGGCACCGAGGCCCCGTCCTCCATTGCCTCCAGCTCCGGTGAGCGCAGTGTTCTTGTTGGTGCTGATGCCTGCTGTAGCGTGGCTGAGTGATGATGGTGATTGAAGCTGTCACCATAGCGCTGTCACTGTTGCACTGTTGCCTCGGGCGTTGGTGCCGTGCATGTGGCCTGCACGCTGTTACTCACATTCATTCACACACACACATACACACACACACACACACACACACACAGCCACCATGGTCTCTGGCATCGTTGCCGCTGTCGTTGCCGTGGCTGCTGCAGCCATCATGGCCTAAAGCCTGCCGACAACGAGGAACATGCATCAGGGCCTGCACGCGCGCTCAGCTCGCGTGCACTCCGCCCTTTCGCCTTTGTTCGTTGCATTGCCTCATTGCACTGAACCAACAACCCCCAACATTTGCGGGGGCCCACTCCTTGTGCTTACATCCCCACCTTTGCGTCCCCTGCAACCAACCACATGCCTCGATGCTCAGAACGACACCATCGTCGATGCTGTGACATGTGTGGCCTGTTGTTCCGTTGCTTTCGTCCCTCATCCCCCTACCAGTGTTCATCCACCCATTCATCCCCCTCCCCCTCTCCACACCTCATTAAACGGTCCAAGTCCACGCTCACTGCAACTTGTCATATGAAACGGGTGCTCATCACGGCGGTTATGTTTAACAATCGATTATGCACAAAGTAACATAACACTCACTCGCACAAACACACACACTCACCACACTCTCTTTCTCTCTCTCTCTCACACACAAACACGCACACAAATATGATCGCACATCAAGCGTTCTTGTCGTGCGTCTCCACACCGCGACTGCCACGTGCATAACCAACACCGGCAGCAGCCTCGTCAACAATCGCCGTCTCATCGTCATCATGTTCGTCATCGTCATCGTCAACGTCATCGTTCAACGCATGTGCCGCACCCACGTCACCACCGACTGATGCGCGCAATGACCAGGGCGACAGGAGCGACGCGGCAATGTTGCCCAAACGTCGCAGCGCGTGCGTCGGTGACACGCGAAAGTCATCAAAGAGAAAGGCGGCGGCACCAAGCGCAGGCAGCTGCAGCAGCATCACCACGCCAATGTGGAGGTCCCACCACAACGGCACGCTGTCGTGCGTCACGCGCGTCAGCCCTGCCCACACCACCTCAAACACCACCAGAACCACCCAGTACTTGAGCCAGCCCAGCAAGACGTTTGTCGCCCCGACAACACGGTCGTGGCGCGCGGTGGTGGTGGCGGTGGTGATGTCACTGCCGCGTCCATCCTGACGATCGCGGCGACGACTATGCACGTGACCATCGTCGTCGCTGTCACCACCAACGGTACGACCATCAGCATCAGCAGCATCAGCAGCATCAACGGCACGTGCGGCGTCAAGGGCGAGGTCTGCGTGTGAGAGGGCGCACGTGGTCTTGTACGCCGGGTACATGTAGGCCACAAGCACTGCCGCAAAGCGCGTTAGGAAGCGTGGCGAGAACACCGCTGGCAGCGCAATCAGAAACACGGACGTGTCCGTGAACAGGGCGCTCAGTGCCATCAGCACACGCTGCACGCGCGTGGGCACCACCATCTTGGCCACGGCCCACAGCGGCGTGACGTATGCAGCGAGCACGTGCTGAAAGCGACGGGAGGCCGGCGATGCCACAGCCGTCGTAAACACGTGATTGCGCAGCAGCGAAAACACAATGCGCGTGCCGCCAATCAACGGGGCAACCAGCCACAGCAGCAGCGTCATGTGTGCCACGTGCGCATAGGGCAGCAGCGCGTACGCCGTCGACGACAGCACGGGCACGCGCGAGCACGTGGTGAGCACACCAAAGCACACCCAGTACTCCAGCCACCGCACAACCACATCCACACGCCCAGCCTCTGCTGCCGCTGTTGTGTGTGAGGTGGTGTGACCATCGTTATGGCTGCGATGGTGAGTGGCCACACGGCGTCTGACCCCAGAGGACCCACCGCTGCTGCTGGTGGTGGTGGGACTGTGGCTGTGGTTGCGTGTTGAGATGCGACCGTGTGAAGGTGTCGGAATGCGCAGGCGCCGCGAGTGGGGCGATTGGAACACTGCGCCGTTGCCGTTGTCGTTGCCGTTGCTGGCGTGATGCGTGTTGTCTGCGTCGGTGTCAGTGGTGCCACTGCGGCTGAAGAGCGAAGCGAGCATGCTGCGGCGACCCCGGTTCGCAGCGTCAGGTTGCTGGTGCACCTGTTGATGGCGGGCAGACGGCGGCGGCGTTGCCGGCGGCGGTGCAGCAGCGGCAAGAGCGCCCTTGGCTGCAGAGCTGTCGAGCTGGGTCTGCAAGGCGGTGGTGACGTGTGTCAGCGTCAAGGTGTGAGCGGTTTGCTGTTGTTTGTTGCTATTGGTTACTTTTCGTTAGGGGGAGGCAGGGGAGGGGGGATCGAAGCAGGTGAGGCGCGCCGTGCCGACAGGCATGCAAGCACCAACGCACGTACACATTTAGGGTGCGCATGTGATGTGCACACAACGTGTATACACGCACATGTGCAAACATGAACACGGAACAAACGTTCGCACACACACGAACAGCGTACACACAACTACAAACGCACATGTGCACACATGTACACGGAACACACGTTCGCACACACACATGTACAAAATACACACACACACACACATGCGCGCACATGTACACCTTCGCCGCGCACATACGCACGTGTACTCACCGGAGCAGGAACAATGTCCTCAATCTGCACGATGGCGGCGATGGACATGCAGGTGGGCCAGACGCGTGCAAGCACGTCTGCTGCAAAGGGCCAGTCCATGAACCGCAGCACCGTGTCAAAGGTGAGAGCATAGCCCCAAACAACAAAGAAGGAAATGGGCGGCAGCAGCGCAGCCACCACGCGCGACTGCCGGCGCACGCGATCCAGGAACCGCCGATACGCCGCCGCGGCACGCTCGGCACGCCCCATGGCCAATCGAACGTATCGCCGCACCAGCGCCATCAGCCGGCGCGTGGCCCGCACCATGAGGCGCGTGGCAATGTACAGGAGCACAAGGCCGGCAAGCGCGGCCAGCACCAGCGGGTTCTCGTACAGGAACAGCGCCAGCGCCCACGCCAGTGTCACCAGAACACGGACCCATGCCATAAGCGCATGCTGTGTCGTGTGCACGGCGTGTGTCAAGTCACCGCACGCACCCTCCCCGACGGCATCCTCGTAGTACCGGCACGCCTCCGCGGGAACGTCCTGCACGATCGTGGACATGGAGCCTGCCCACAGCCATGTGTCGCTCACAGCCGCTTGCAGCACCTCCACAACACCATCCGCAGCCATCGTGTGTGTGTGTCTGTCTTGGTGTGGTTGTTCCGTTTTTTTGTTTTCAGCTGCGGTGCTGACTGTGCAGTTTTTTGCTTGCCGGAAAATTTGCGAAAGGCACATGTGTTATTGGCGGAGGAGAAAAAATTGGGCTTCGCCGATAGCACGCGCTCAAATGTGCCTTTTTCCTCGTTTTGCCAGGTGAGCATGGCGGAGATGAGAGACAGGAGCATGATGCGAGCGAGAGAGCCAGCCGTGTGCGTGTGTGGAAGGGATATGGGAAGAGGCAGCTGCACGCGTGCGCCTGTGGTGTTTGTGCTGGACGATGGGCAGACAAGGGCATGGTGCTAGCAGCAGTGATTGGCCCCAACAGGCAGAACAATAACACCAACACCAACCACACCAGTAGCAGCCCCACACGTGTGCCTGCGTGCGTGTGTTAGTTTGTGTAACCAGCCTGGCTGTCGTGATGCCGCATGCGACATCAGCCACAATCAAGCGACACTTTTGTTCTCGTGTCTTGATTCTCGTACCTTGATTACACCCAGGAATTACACGCACACAAACACACACACACACACATGCACACTTTTACAACACGGGATTTGCTGCTTTCACCTCACCACCTCCACCTCCACCATCACCACTGTTGGTTTTTCTTTGTTGAAGCAGCCACCCTCGTCTTCCTTCTTCGTCTCCGACGCTGCTGACAAACACCAGTCATGGGCAAGCCCCACGGAATCCGTACCGCACGCCGTCTGCGTGTCCACCGCCGCAACCAGCGCTGGCACGATCTTGAGTACAAGAAGAAGCATCTGGGTACCGCCCTCAAGGCCAACCCCTTTGGTGGTGCTTCCCACGCCAAGGGCATCGTCGTTGAGAAGCTGTGCGTTTTGTGTGTGTGTGTGTGTGTGTGCGTGCCATTCGCTTATGTGTGCGTGTGTGTGCGTGCGTTCGTGTTGTGTGCTGTATGCTTGCAATGTGCAAAGCGTCAAAGCTGTACGGTGATGGACCGTTTGGTGCATGCCTTTGACTGTGGTTGCATTTCCCCCGAGAGTGTCCACATGCATTCTCTGTGGGCAGTTGCTGCGCCCATGCTCTCGCTTCACTCGCAATGGCGTGCAGTCATTCTGTATCATGTCACGCTACCGCCTGCTCACACGGTCGCTTCCTGCCTGCTACTCCTTTTACTCTCATTGACAGCGGTGTCGAGGCCAAGCAGCCCAACTCTGCCATCCGTAAATGCGTGCGGTAAGCTGAACGACCATAGTAGTCGTGCTTGTCGCCATGCAATCTGCTTCGTGCGCCACATTCAATTTACCTGCACCAGCTGCCGCAGCTCCATGCATTCAATGTCACGCACATGCGCACACGAACATACACACACGCCTGCGTTTGTGCTCCTTGAAGCCATGACGGTTTTTTTATCTCACACCACGTTCATTCCCATGTTGCTTGCACTACCTCCACCCACCACCAACAACAGTGTGCAGCTGATCAAGAACGGCAAGAAGATCACAGCGTTCGTGCCCCGTGATGGTTGCCTCAACTTTGTTGACGAGAACGATGAGGTGTGTTGTCTTGTGCATATGTTTACGTGTGGCTGCGTGACTGCGCTCGATTGCGACGAATTTGACCGCTTGATACACCCTGCTGACGCTTGTGTTTGATGGCTTGATTGTCCACCTTGGTCACTTTGGTTCCATGCAGGTGCTTGTGTCTGGTTTCGGTCGTAAGGGTCATGCCGTCGGTGATATCCCCGGTGTTCGCTTCAAGGTGCGTGTGAGCGTGTGTGGGTGTGGGCGTGTGTGCAGATGCGTGGCTGCGTGTGGGTATTGCTGCTGTATCGCCACTGCCGTTGCGCCCTTCAACGCATGCCCGTGTCCACGTCTCTTCCCTCTCATGTTTCTTCCCTGCTCCTCGTTCCCTGCAACACTTGCCCCACCCCCACTCATGCTTGGGCACCTCATTCAACTGTTGCGTCACTAGGTGTGCAAGGTGTCCAACGTCGCCCTCCTCGCCCTCTACAAGGAGAAGAAGGACAAGCCCCGTTCTTAAGCGAACAGCAGCACCACAACACCAACAACAACACCCAAACCAACCCTCGCTTGGTCCCTATTCGTCCCATATCTCTTTTTCCCCTCAACACACATGTGCTGACTCGACCTGATTTGTCTTGTCAGTCGCTTTGATGCCGCATGCACGCACACACCCCTGTGCCGCTGCCATCGCCATGTGTTTGTCATTTGATCAATGAATGAAATGGCACAAGTTTACTGCCAAGGGAGAGCACAGAGAGAGAGAGGGGGGGGGAGACAGTGTGTGTGTGTGTGTGTGTGTATTTGTGTGTGTGCGTGTGAGAAATAGCGAGTTTGTTTGTGCGAGTGTGTGAGTGTGTATCTCATCACCAAAAAGGTGAAGCAAAGCAAGCTCGCCAGAAAGCTTTGTCGTCGTTTGGGTGGTTTTAATGTGGACTACATACACGACTCAGGGAAACGATGGGGACTACGGCTATGGCTGTAAGCAGCGTGGCTGCCCGCATGCGCTGTTGCCCACAGGCAACGCAGCAAAGCGGCGAGCACACAACACCACAGCCACAGGCCAAAAGCAAACGCAGCAGCTACAAACATGTACAAAGAAGACACCAAAAGGAAGAATAGCAGCAGGTAATGCGACACATGCTGGCGCACAAGGATGTGGGTGCCATGACGCAGGTTTCGCGACAAGCACACACACATGAACAACGCCGAGCACATGCCAACAACCATGCGAAAACACAAAAGGAGGACATGAAGGGTTCGTGTGAACAGAGTAAGCACGGGTTGGTGGCGCCGCGTAGAGCACGCTGCCAACAACAGATGAGGCATGCCGCGACAGTGAGAGAGAGGGGGGGGGGGGAGGGAGGGAGGGGACAGCGAAACAACGCTGGAAAAGGAAACTTGCGGTGGTCATCGTGGTGGTGTCACTAAAATGTATTGTGGCGCATGAGGGCGCGGGTCAACTGAAACGCGATCACATCAGAACATCGTGCTGCGACACGCGACGAAGAAAGCACGACGATGGTCAGTCGGTGCCATTCGCGGCTGCACGATAGACATGAGGAGTGAGACGTGAGGTGGGGTCCCGGTTTACATGTTGCCCTGCTTGGCCGCCTTCTTCTTGTTGAGCAGGCTCTTGTGGATGTGGGGGATGACACCTGTTGAAGAAGCGAAGGAAAGAAGAGTGAGGCCGGGGGGAGGGTAAGATTTGATTGAGAGTTTGTTCGGGAATGGTGGAGACAAGTTGGTGAAAGGAAGGAGTAGTCACAGGCAAGAAGGAAGCAGTAAATTGGGCCACTTGACAATGGAAACTGGTGAACACACGAGAGAGCGTGCACACACACACACATACGCGCGCGCGCGGGAAAGCGCGGCAACGCACCACCGCCGGAGATGGTGGCCTTGATGAGGCCGTCCAGCTCCTCGTCACCGCGGATGGCGAGCTGCAGATGGCGCGGGTTCACGCGCTTGGCCTTGAGATCCTTGCACGCGTTGCCCGCAAGCTCAAGCACCTGTCGCGTGTGTCAAGTGTGTGGTGAGGTGTGTGTGGGAGGGGGGAGGTGGAGGGTAAGAGAGGCAAGGGCACGGTCGCGCAGCATTCCACCAAACACACACACACACACACGCACGCACGCACACACACACACACACACACACAAACACAAGGCGCGCATGTGCGCACCTCAGCGGTGAGGTACTCGAGGATGGCGGCTGTGTACACGGCGGCGGTGGAGCTGACGCGGCCCCGGTGTGCAACGCGCTCCTTGAGGTGGCGGTGCAGACGACCAACAGGAAACTGCTCACAGCAACCGGCGCGATTGTGAGCTTTCAGTGGTTGTTGTGGTGGTGGTGTTGGTGGTGGTGTCGTTGTTGTTGCTTGCGTGGGAGCAATCGTTCGCAGGTCATACGTCCATCGCCACACCAACGCAACAGCAAGATATGCAAGCTAACAACACACGCACACGCGTAGTAGACAGACGGACACACCTGAAGTCCGGCACGTGTGGAGCGGGAGATGGCCTTCTGGCTCGACTTGCTCTCAACCTTGGCTTTTCCGGCAGGCTGTGTACGTGGACGTGTGTGTGTGTGTGTGTGTGTGTGTGTGTGTGTGTGTGTGTGTGTGTGTGTGTGTGTGTGTGTGTGTGTGTGTGTAAAAATGTGCCCCATTTTGTTAGCAGAGCGAAAGGAACCGGGGCTACCCACTCAAACAAGCAAGCAAGCAAGCAAACAGAGAGGGACGCCTTGCCTCTCTCCAGAACCCATCTTTGGCTTCTGTCACACCACACCACACGACGGAGCCGAATAAGCGGCCATGCACAAAGCCAGCATACGCGCCAAATCGCACACATGTACGCACACATGCACGCACACATGTCCACCAAGAGAAAACAGAGCTGTATCACCCACCATTTTGGCGGTGTGGTGTGTTGATTGGCAAGGGATACGTTCCTTTGGCTATCAATCAAACCATACAAGCAGACAAGCAAATAAGCAAGCACACCGTGTGCGCGTCGCATGCACACATAAACGCACACACACACACGCATGCACACATCAACACACACATGCACACGCACACACACGCACGCATGCAAACACACACACACACCTTGGTTGCTGTGGTTTGTGTGGGTGTGAGGCGGCAGAGAGAATTGTAACGGTGGTGAGTGCGCAAGTTGGTGAAGGTTGAACTGAGCCCGGCACAAGCAAAGCAAAAACAACAAGCAAAAAGGGCGCGCGAAATCCGTTGCACACCAACACACAGCGATGCAAGCAAGCAAGAACCCACAGCATCGACAAGGGAGTGTGTGCACATACTGTACTTTGCGCGTAACGGTCACACGCACGCACACACACACCCACAAGCACACACACACACTCTCTGCACCTTGTTTGCCCTCACACTCCAACAACCGCGCCAAAAACCACACCAGGTCAACGAATGAACGAACGAACGCTCTCTCACCCACCTCCTCGCTTGCTTGCTTGTTGATCGTGTTGGAAATGATGGCGGCAAGCAACGCAGCATTACGCCAAGCAAGCCAAGAACAAAAAAAAAAAAAACAGCGCGCCATTTCACCGACACCACGGAATCATTACTGAAATTATGGCGAATTCACGTTGCCCGCTGCAAATCCCAGCCAAAATTATACGTTCACTGATTGATGATTCGATGCGGCATTATGTTAGCGCATCATAACTAGACACCACAAAAGTTTGCGTCCGAAGGACTTCCATCTGTCTGCTGCTGCTGTTGCGACCATCCACAACCAACTCCCCATTATCTCCGTCTTGTGTTCTGTCTTCCGTCTCACCCTTCTTACATCCTTGTGTTTCCCTCTGTCAGAGACCCCCCCCCAACAATGGCTGCGGTTGTGAGTGTGATCACGGCAACAAGCAACAGCGGCAGCGCCTGTGTGGAAGAGCTGCTGCGGCTCATCCACAACCCCAAACATGGGGAGCAAAAGCACGCGGTGCAGGTGCGAGCGTGTGTACGGTCTGAGAAACAGAAACGCGACCTCCTGCAACACGGGTACCAGCAGTCGCCTTCAGCCGTGACAGTGACGGCGGGCGTGGACGCCCTGGCCCCAAACACGCTGCCCCCTGCGTTTGAAGGGGCGAGTGTCGCTGTCATTGTCACGCCCATGACGCCGCAAGGGTTCGACAAGGACGCACAGGCCACCGCCAACATGGTAAACGCAGCCGTTACCGCCGGTGTCAAGCACATTGTCTACGTCGGCTCCTGGACCGTGCACCAGCCGGCGCGCCTCTCGCTCCTCGCCGCACGCTTTGCGCCAACGGAGCAGCTCCTCCACAAGCTTGCCGACGACGTCGGCATCACCTGGACATCGCTGCGCTCAGGCTACTTTTTCAACAACTTTGTGCACGTGCTTGGTCCGGCACTCAAGCAGCATGCCACAACGCCCATCACCGTCCGGTTCCCCGCCATCACCGTCCCCGCGTGCGACCCTCGCGACATTGGCCGCGTCGCCGCACACGTCGCCATGGACCACGCCACCTCGCGTCAGGACCACCACGCCCGCTGCTACGACATCAGCGGGCCCGAGCTGCTGCCCATGCGCGAAGTCGTGCGCCGCGTGGAGGCAGCCGTCCTGCCGTTGCCCGGTGCCAGTGATGCCAGCCACGCCGGCGACGCCAGTGATGCCAGTCACGCCGGTGATGATGCTGACCAACCATCATCCACGGCCTCGGCAACAACGCCAGCAACAACAGCGACAACAGAGACAACACGAGGAGCACTGCGCTTGGCGTACGAGCCCGTGCCGGCTGCGGCGCTGAAGGGCGTCGTGCCAGAGTACCTGCATCAGCTGCTGGTGTATCTGGAGGAGGAAGGCGAGCACGCGGTGCCGCTCAGCCGCGACGTCGAGACCGTCACTGGCCAGCCACCGGTCTCCCTTGACACGTGGCTGCGCACTCGTGCCGCTGCACCCTTGCACGACGCCCTCCACAGTGCCACCGGGCATGTGGAACAGAAACACAACAACGATGACGCCCAGACCGACACCAACAACAACGATGATGACAATGATGGCGTTGACGACGACGTGTTGTAACAGTAATGGTGATGGAACCAAAGCATTTATCATCTACTGCATCTGTGTCTCACTCAACGTCTATGACCTTGTTGTTGTGCATGCTGGACAGGGACAACCGTCCACCCCACCCAACCCCAATCATTCTCCTTCCAAACTAGCTGTTGTTCCTCCTTGTTCACCCTGAAACCCTTGCCCCCCCCCCCTTTGTTTTGCTGATTAAACTCGCAAGCACACAAGCCCCGGTGGCGTGTCATACTTGTCTGTGTTGTGTCTTTCTGTTTATGTTTCCAACGCAAGGGTGGTCACGCACATTACACCACACACGCACAAACACTCTCGAGCACACTCGCACACTGCTCGGGACGAGGTAGGAAAAGTATCCACATACACAAGGCAGCACACGTAAGAACCTGCCAGGAGAACTGATCACAATTCATCAACACAACACAGACAAATACAGCAAAGGACCAACACGCACATTGACAAACGAATGCCACCCTCGAGGCTGCACGCACGCACGCACGCAAGCAAGAGGGCACAGGGGAAGGTGACAAAGTTACAGGTTGTGGAGTGTGGTTGAAGTAGTCACTGCAGCTGCAGCGTTGTCTACTTGCTGGACACATGGCCATTATGCGACAGTGGAGGAGGACGTGGGGTCCGTCATCACAAGTGGGCACAGCTGGCTGCTGCCAGCAGGGCGCGCACTGCACACGTGCGTGTATGTGTCATTCAGGTTGTCCGTCACAAGAAGTTGAGCAGAGCCGGTCGAGTTGTCTGCAATGGCAAAGTAGTCGCCACCGTAGGCGCCGTCAAACAGAGGGACCGTCCAGAAGTCCTCCATGTCTGTCGTGACGTTCTCGTACGAGGCAAGGCCGCCGTCAGCGTAACCGACACAGCGAACCTCATTGCCCTCAGGCGCAGAGATGCCAAAGGTGATGAACTCGTACACAACCTGCGCCTCGGGAGTCTCCACGGTCGGGCACTCAAGAGTAGTCGTCGTTGTGGTTGTCGTGGTCGTTGACGTTGTCGTCACAACATAGTCGCAGTTGCGATCAGCCGTGTTGGCAGCACAGAACCGGCTGTGTGTGGGGGGGGGCGGGTTGCGAAGCAAATTGGTGAGTGACTTGTCATTATGGAATGATGTGACCCACTTGTTAATTGCCCACAAACAACCAAGCCGTCGACCTCCACAAGCATGACATCAAATCCATCACAAACAACACACACACACACACACACACACATGAACAGAGCACACGCGGGCTGCTGTTGAAAACTCACTAGCACTCAAAGATGTCCTGGATCTCATCGAAGGTCGTGGACGAGGTCACGTTGCCGCACTCGCACGAGTACAGCTGGTCACGCGCAGACACAGAGTAGTGGCTGTACGACAGCATGCAGTCCGCAAACGTCTCAAAGTCGGGGGAAGGCCAGCTCTGCAGCGGCAGCGGAGGGGCGGGGACGGGGAAACGGATGATGGGAGGGATGAGCAACAGGTGGGTGATGAGTCAAGGCGGGAGGAGGAAATACAGTAAAGGAAGCCCAGGAAGACAAGAAGGACAGCAAGACAACGATTGGCAGCATGCACACGTAAACACACTGACTCACCCTGCCAATGCACGTGTTGATGCTCATCTCGCAATCCGCAATGCAACCAATGTGCGTTGTGGTTGTCGTGGTGGTGGTGGTTGTGGTGGTCGTCGTCGTGGTGGTCGTGGTGGTGGTCGTTGTGGTGGTCGTCGTCGTTGTGGTGGTAGTGGTTGTCGTGGTGGTGGTGGTGGTTGTAGTTGTGGTAGTTGTCGTGGTGGTAGTAGTCGTCGTCGTCGTCGTCGTGGTGGTGGTGGTGGTGGTGGTAGTCGTCGTGGTGGTCGTGGTGGTAGTAGTGGTGGTGGTCGTGGTTGTGGTAGTGGTGGTAGTAGTCGTCGTGGTGGTCGTGGTCGTGGTCGTGGTTGTAGTTGTGGTCGTGGTAGTTGTGGTCGTGGTAGTGGTCGTGGTGGTCGTCGTCGTGGTCGTCGTCGTGGTGGTGGTGGTAGTTGTGGTGGTGGTAGTCGTCGTCGTTGTGGTAGTTGTCGTCGTCGTTGTGGTGGTGGTAGTTGTGGTGGTGGTCGTCGTCGTTGTGTCGTAAGCAACGCGAGCACTCAACACCGTGCACCGGTTGAAGCGGAACAGCGTGTCTGCGGCACATGCGTCAATGTCGTCAACATGGGCCTCGTTCAGCGTGTACGTGCGGAACAGGTTGTATGCAACAACATCAATCGTGTCGCTCGAATCACCGTTGTACCGGCACACCTGCACACATCCAACACAGCGAAAAGAGGAGGGAGTGTGTGCGTGTGTGTAAGAGAGAAGAGTGAGTGAGTGTGAGTGTATCATGTGTGTGTGTGCTTAGTGTGCACGCAGCTACAAGTACACCTCACAAGTGAGCCTCAGCTATTCCACGCAACGCATAGCAGGCACACACACACACACACACACGCAGGGCACAGCACAAGACTCACGCGGCCAATGTTGCAGTCCTCCGCAAGCGCCTGCTTCCACTTGGCGCCAAACTCATCGAGGTCTGCCTCGTCCTTGTCCGTCATGTTCTGGCGGTTGCACTCAACCTCAACCTGTGATTGAGGAGGAGGTGAGTGACAGCATGTGACTGAGTTGCACACACATGCGCGCATGCACGTTCATACACAGAGTGTACACGTGTCAAGGCGCAGGGCTCAAAATATGTGCAAACAAGCCCTCACACACACACACACACACCTCCATGATGGTCTCGAAGACGGTCTGGGTGCAGTTGGTGATGGCTTGGCAGGCACTGCTGATACCACCGCCCTCAACCGTGCACGGCCACACCCGAACGCAGTCTGTCGTTGTGGTGGTGGGGGGGGTGATGACAATAGCAGAGGGTTGTGAGGTCATGGGCAAACTCGTGTTGTGCTTGCTTGCAAGCAAAACGTGTGCAGGGGTGCATGCACGCACGCTTGTGGCTTCAAGCAGGTTTGCTGCCACGGCACCACCACAGCCTTCCATCACCCTTCACGAACACCACCACCACCACCAGCCACCACCACTACCTTTCACCAACAATCTTCACTTCACGACCATGACTCACTTCCGTTGTCGCAGCCATCCGTAAACTGGCGGCACTGGCAGGTACCACCTGCGTGTGGTCAACCACGCAAGTCAGTCAGTTAGGCAGTCAGTGAGTCATTCAGCCAGTCAGTCAGCACCACCATGGCTATTATCAGTCCAAGCAAACCAAGCCAGCAAGACCAAGGCAACACGAAACAAGCAAGACCAAGGCAACACGAAACAAGCAAGACCAAGGCAACACGAAACAAGCAAGTAAGACCAAGCAAGCAAGAGCACTCAGACACACATGCACGCACATGCACACACATGCACAATCTTATTCACACTCACCAACAGAGCAGCGGTCGCGGGTCAGACCCGTCGCGGCTCCGCCCTCAAAGTAGTAGCCAGCGCTCGAGTCAGTCAGCTCCGCACAGTTGTCCAGGTTCTGTGAACGTAATAAAACCACCGTCAACGTGAGCACCGTCACAGCAGCAGCACAGCATGCGAGGAATGCAAGCATTGCATTGGATGCGTGCATGACAAAGCGGCACAGATGACGACGGCAATGCCTGCAAGTGCAAGCAAACAAGAGCTGAAACAACACGGCCATACCACGGTGTTGAGGAACTCCGTGGAGGTCAGCTCATCGCCAAGCACAATGCCTTCCGGTGGGCTTTGCTGTGGTGGGTGTGTGTGTGTGTGTGTGTGTCAGAGAGAGGGAGAATGTGGGTGAGTGAGCGAGAGAGTGAGAGTGAGAGACGAGAAAACACTTGAACGAGAAAGCATTCGCAATAGGGGAGGAGTGTTGCACCCACATGCGCCTGCGTTCACACACACACACACACACACACACACACACACACACACACACACACACACACACACACACACACACACACACACACACACAAAACGCGCAATGCACACAACTCAAGACAGACACACGGCTGACCAGACAGACAGGGCAAAGTCAACTAACAAGCCCAAAGCAAGAGACACACAACCAGACATTCATTCACACACACTCACACACACAGCGACATGCATTCACACACACACACAACGAGACATTCACAACCAGACATTCACACACTCACATTCACACACACGCACATTCACGCACACACACACACACATCGAAAACAACTCACAGCGTTGGTGAGAGCGCAGAGGCCGGCCAGGGCCACCACAGCAAGCACGCACAGGGCGGCCTTCATCGTCGTCGTCGATTGGTTGAAGAAGAAGAGAGAGAGGTTGAAGGGCACAACAACACCAAGGTCTGTGGCAGGAGCGAGAGAGAGATGGTTGGGAAAATGCGTTGACTGGTTGGTGCACAACACTCATTGGCTTGGGGGCTCGCAGTGCGGCTTGCTTCTTGGCATGCCAGGTGCGCGTGTGTCGGCCAGTCCCGTCGTTGTGGTCGTGGTTGCTGGGCGGTCGTCAGTCATTGTGTTGCCTGCATGCACCAACGACGCCTCGAAACAGGACGTTTTACACGGCAACTTCACAATTCGAGGCGTCGTTGGCATTCGAGTAAAAAGCATTGCATAGGCAATCCTAGAGTGCCCATCATTCATTGAATTGTTTTGCTGATGTCAGCAAGAAGGAGGAGCAAAGCACGAAGGAGCACAGCACTTCCTTTGCCGCCAACAACTCAAACCGTGAGCAGGTTTAAGGGTTCAGAGCAACGTCTGCTATTTTGTGCGTACATGCGCGCGCCATGTGTTGTGGTGTAGTCTGTAGTGGTGTGTTGCGTGCGCGCGGTTTGTGTGTATGTATGTATGTGTGCTTTTGTGTTTGTGTGTGCCTGTGTGTGCCTTCGTGTCTCCATAAGAGATGTGGCGCGTTTATGTTGTTGTCTCACATCACAAAAGCATTCTCTAAAAAGTTCACCATGATGTGCCGAAAAGCAGAGAACTGAACACAACACAACACATGAGAAAAGCAGCCCAACACACAGCACTGTCCCGCACATCAGTGAAGGAAAAGCGCATCAAAGAGTGCATGGGTTGCTGAAAGTGACTTTGTGCTCGCCTTCTCCTTCGTGGCACGCTCAAATGCAAGCAACACGGCATCAACGGACTTGTCGTTTGCGAAGCGGGCGCTTCCGTGCTCGTGAATGTTGAATGCCGGGTACAGCAGCACAAGCGTGGTGATGGTCTTGGCGGACCAATGGGGCGGGGGCTTGTCGCCGAGCTTGAGGTTCACCTGCTTTGTGCGCTGCCACACCTTGAGCAGCTCCAGTGCCCTTGCACACGTCGGTCCATGTAGGTTGTCTGGGAGCTCGCCCATGTTCTCCCTAAGATCTTGGTAGAAGCGCTTGTTCTCCGCCAGCCCGCCCGAGAGGATGGGAAAGATGCGTTTGATCTTGTGCGCGCGGTGCAGCTCAAAGGCGAGGATCAGCTCGAGCAGGAACATGTGAGTAGCACCGCTGCTGCTGCCACCACCGTCGCCATCGAGTTCGCCGCCCGTGCGCGCGGCCACATCTGCCAATGACCCCACGGGCCGGGCCGCCGTCGAGGAGCTGATCTCAGGGTCCACGTTCTTCCGCCACCACGACAGAACCGGCACGTACAGGTCCGTGTGCAGCAGGGGGTGGTCGTTCTCCGCGTCGGTGTGAACGGGATCGTCGGCCTCAGGCTGCTTGCCTCGCCAGCCCACCGAGAGCGCGTGCGAGCGCGAGAGGAAGTCGCCGCTCTTCAGCCGAATGTTTGTCGCGAGCAGATTCTGCAGCTCAGCATCATCTTTGCATGAGCTCACAAACACGTTCCAGCGGCCAATGTCTGCCTTGCGACGCAGTTTCCTGCGCACGACCGAGATGAGCAGCGTAATGAACGTCAAGATCCACAGCGTCAGTACAGCGGCATTGAGGAAAATGGTGAAGGTGGGAATGACAAACTCGGACGCCTTCACCGTGAGCAGCAGCGTTCCTTGCTCAGCAAACACCGTGGAGAAGCTTCCCGCTGTGGCCAGCGTGGCCAGAGCGACGAGCACAACACGCGCAAGGGCGTTTGGCGATGCACGCAGTCGCAGCAGCTGCGCCACGGACAATCGGCCGCTGCCAAACTCAAGCTGCAGCCACACGAGCAGGAACAGCAGGTGCAGAGACAAGTTCCCCGTGCCCCAGAAGCGGACTTTGATCACCGCGTCCAAGTATTTCAGATCCTCTCGCTTAAACTTGGACGGGTTCCCCGCTTCCTTGAGCACCACTAGGCAAGGCAGCGTTGCGTAGGCAAACCCAACAAAGAAGCACCACAGGAACACCTGCACAATCAGCACGGCCATGGAAAGGCCAGTCGCGCGCAAGATCTGGTGCCTCACTGTGTCTGGGTGCTCCTGCCGTGAGCGAAACAGCACGCTGTCTTGTACGTACTGCAGCAGGAGCACAAATCCATGGACGAGGGCCAAGGTGCCTATGCCCGCAAGCTTGAAAAATGTGGTCCAACCCGACCCGAAAAAGATCGCCACCACACCGTATGTCGTGCACAGCGTGAAGAAAAACAGCACCCATTGCGGGGTGGTGGCACGCTTCCTGCCCTCGCGCCTGTAGCCCAGCCAAAGAAATGACTGCACAGCCCACCGCAACACGTGCACACGTCGGCCCGAGGTCGAAGGAGGCTGGTATGAGTCAGTCACGGCTGCCGAGCTGTCGACGCTGGTGGGGGGCACTGCGTGAGGCTTGCGCGGCAACGCACTTGAGGTTGCCGATGCTGAACTGCCTGTGCCGTTGACAGCATGTGTCGCGAACGGCCTTTCACCCTCACCGTCTGCGGTGTGTGCCGCAACATCAAAGGACGGATTTTCTGCAAACCCATGCGCGTGCTGGGCCTGCGCCGTGACATCCACGCGTGTGCTTGTCGCGTCACTATCCGGCTTGTTCGTGCTTGGGCAAGGGTTGTCGCTGTCCACCAAAGTCGCCGCGCTGCTCTTCTCCGGTGTGGCGTGGTCCTCAAGTGATTTGTTCACCGAGTTCCTCCTGCTGCGGATGCTTTGACGCCGATGCATGTGGCTAATCTGAGTCCTGCGTGTCCAGCGTGTCCATACGGTCAGGAACAGAGATAGGAAGAGCGCCGTGCCGAGCAACGGGATTGACAAAATAACGGCAAAGATGTGGGAGCTGGTGTCGATCCAGTCGCCAACGCGCCGTTGCTCGAACGGACGCGGCCAGTGTGCCGGCGGTATGCCTTTGAAAGGGGTTTCTGTTCCGGCTGGGCAGATGTAGTCTGCGGAAATGACGTGACCACCAAGCAGAAATCCAAACGCGCCAAAGGCCAGCAGCGCGAAGAACCACTGGCAGGCAGCAATGGCTCGAGTTTTGCTGCCAGAGCCCTGCACGCTGCTTTCTGTCGTAACGGTTGACGCCTTGTGTTCCACTCGTGTTTGCCACCTGATCAGAGTCACAATGCGTGTGTGCATTTGTGGATGAGAGAGAGGGTGTGTGTGTGTGTGCGTGGGCGAGTGAGTGTGAGTGTGTTTGTGGGTGTGTTTGTGGGTGAGTGAGTGTGTGTGTGTGTGTAAGTGTGTGTGTGTGTGTGAGTGTGTGTGTGTAAGTGTGTGTGTGTGCGTGCGTGCATATGTATGCGTGCGTGCGTTCGTGAATGCGCAGCGTTGTGTGTAAGTGTGCGTTTGCGCGCGTGTGCTGCGGCGGAGAAGCAGTGAAGGGTGTAATGGAGCAGGGTGTGAGAACAGCAGCAGAACAGCGTACATACTTGCGAAAGACGTCCACGTCCTTGGCCATAATCTCGGGTGCCCTTTGAGCCAGCGGCGTGCTCGTGTCTACTTCGTCGAATCCATCCGCGCTCTCCAGGATCACTCTGTTTTGCAGCAAGCGAGTGTGTTGATGCATGAGTGGAGCCCACCACTGAATGGGCGAGGCAGGGCAAAAATCATGTGGGACGCGATCAGGACACAGTGCAGATCTTGTGTGTGATCTGTTGATGTCGATGCGGCAACGTGCGTTCATATGCCGTTGCCCTCACATCAGCACATCAGTGCATGTTCACGGAGGGTGTACAGGTGTACGCTACGCTTAACCTCTCAATGTGCAAAAGAAACAAGCGCAGTCGCATGAAACACGCACACACACACGCACATGCACATGCACACGCACACGCACACGCACACGCACATGCACATGCACACGCACACGCACACGCACACGCACACGCACACACGCACACGCACACGCACACGCACACAACCCCACACTCTCCTCTCCTGTACCTGTCCGAGTCTGCCTTCTTGTCTTCTGCTTGTCCGGTGCGTGGGGTTTGAGCCCTTTCCTCGTCTGCAGCGAAGGTGGGTTCTCCATCAGACGTGTCTGAGTCGAAGCCAAAGCCGCTCTCCACAATCTCGGGCAGGCCTGGGCCTGTGGTTGTCTCGCCATCGAGGGGTCCACCATCGTCGCTTGTCAACTTGATGGAAGCTTTGCGGCCTCTCATAGCTCCATTGCCATCATCAGCAGGGCGACCAAGAACCCCTTCCCACACCGCTGTTGGCGTGTTGCTCTTGGGGTTGGCGCTCATGCTTTGCCTTCTTGCTTGTTGTTTGCGTGTCTCTCTCTGGCTTGGCTGGTGCGTCTCGCTCGTGTGTTGTGGGGGGGGGGGTGGTAAATGCTGGGATGGACCGAGACAGTAAATTTGGTGGACACATGTGTCCCGCACGGAGCAGGAAAGTTTGCGGCATGGCTTTGCAATAATCGACTCTTTGTTGAGGTGTGACCAACTCCTTCGAACCGGGACATGCATTCGCCACCTCTTGTCAAGTCGAGTTTCACACAAAGACTCGACGAAGCAGGGGAAAAAGCAGCAAAGACTCGATCGAACAAGATGTGGCGGCAAGAAAAAGCAGTGGCAACGACAACGACGCGTGCGTGCTTTGAACACAGACACAAGAGCACACACACACACACACACACACACACACACAAACAAACAAGAACGCATACACACACACACACACACACACACACACACACAAACAAGAACGCATACACACACATACACAAACAAACAAGAACGCATACACACACACACACACACACACACACACACAAACAAGAACGCATACACACACATACACACACACACACAAGAACACATCAAATGAACCCCCCCCCCAAACGCAGTCATTGTTTGTGAGAAGTATCTTCGCCTGGCGTTCGAACGTCCAGTTCACGGTATGCGTCCAAGATCACTGTCACGGCGTCCTCGTGTAAGATCCGTGGTTCTTCGCCTGCACGCATGACAAAGCCATGCGTCGCCTTGTCCAGCAACCTGCGCACAATCTGCCGCGGCGTCCAGTAGCTCGGGGCTGTCTCAAACTGCCGCATGCCGGGGATGTTGTTGAGCACCTGCATTGCTGTTGCGTTGGTTTTTTCCAAGGGATCGTCGCTCAAACACAGCTCAACCTCGGCACTGCCGCCCGGTTTTGGACCGGTGCTGCCCAGCATGTCACAGTAGTAAGAGTCGGTGCCGCTGATGCCACCAGACAAGATGGGAACAACGGCAGCGAGGTGTCCCTGCTCCAGCAGCTCATACGCGACGATGAGCTCCAGCAAGAAGTTGTCTTGGTCACGGCCGGTGCCTCCCAGCGTTCCGAGCGATCCCCCAACGCACTCGGGCGGTGCTGCTTCTCCTTCTGCCGCCATGGATTCGGAAAGCCTCCACCAGGAGAAGATGGGCACGTACACTTTCGATGTTGTCAGCGCTTGCAGGAAGCCTTCCATCCAGTCCTCCCCGCCCTTGAGCTTGGCCACATCCAGAAACACGCGCAGGGATTGCGTCTCACTCAGGTACTCGCGGGATTGAAACGTGATGCCCGTGTAGAGAACCCCAGCAAGGTTGTCATCTGCGCCGTGCCGGTAGCTGATGAAGACGGCGAAGCCCTCGCCGTCCTTGTTGAAGCCAGGCACGAGCGCGGCGAGGATGGCGGACCCAAACGTCAAAAGGAACGTCACAGCCCACAGCGGATAAAACATATATGTCAGGGGTCCAGCCAGAAGTGGCGTAACGTTGCGCTGGGGTTTGTCCTCAAACAGTATGCTCGGTTGCGGCGAGAACACCATGGAGAAGCAGCCGCCAACAATCACCGTGTTGAGCAGGATGATGAGGCCGGTGGTGACGGACGTTGGTGAAGCGCTCAGGCGCAGAAGCCGCTGCACAGACGTGTGGCCGGCGCTCACCTCCACCAGCCACCACACAAACGTGAAGAGCAAATGGAAGGAAAGGTTGACGGTGCCCCAGAAGCGCAGACTGAGGAGGCCAAACGTGTACCGCGCATCGTCACTTATGCCACCTTTCTTCTTTGTCCATCGTGGCAAGCATGGCAGCGTTGCGTAGGCGTACGACAGCATGAAGCACCACAGGAACAGCTGCACAATCAAAATGGTTGTGCTGGAGGTCACCAGGCGCGCCAAGGCGGTGTCCCTGTCCGGGGCACTCTCAAAGTGGTATCGCTGCCGGAAGCTGACGTGCAGCTGCTGAAGCGTGCCAGCAAACGCAGTGGTGACAATGCACACACCACTCACCACAGCGATCGTGAGTAGAACCTCGGGCTGCTCATCTTCGAATGGGTACGTGCTCGCCATAAACGTGACTAAGGTGTACAGAGCACCAAGCAGGCACGCAAACAGCAGCCACTGCGGCAAGCTCGCTTTGCGCGCGTTGTCGCGGCCGGTGTACACCCACGTCATCATACTCAGGAAACCTTTTCCAAAAGCCACAGCCTTTGTGAGCGCGCGCTTCCATGCACCAGCGACCCCATTCTCCTTGTCCATGCTCAGGGACGATGTTGTTGAAGCCGCTCGACATGGAACAAGGCAGCAGCAATCACAACGCTGGCGATGGCTTGTGGGGGTTGCCATGCCTTGATTGAGCCGTTGGTGATTGGTGCTTGGGTCACTGCTCAGGTCACCTTGCAAGGGAGCGCACCGTTCGTTGCTTTTTGCCGGAGCTGGTGTGTTGGTGGGCGAGCCACTGGGTTTCCTGTCAGCTCCATCAGCTCCGTCTCCCTCTCCGGCAGTTTCACCGGCGGCAGTCTCCAAGGACGCCAAGCGTCTCCAAATGGTGATGAGCGTGGAGATGACGAGGGTCATGCCAGCCGCTGGTATCAGCGTCAAAGAGATGTACACGTGCGACGTGGTGTTGCGGAACTTGTCGTGGCGATCAGAATCATTGCTCCGGGGCGGCCGAAACGGCGTGGCAAAGTGTGGGATGGCCTTGCCGCTGTCGCTGCTGTTGAATAATGTGGAGGGGCAAACGTTGTCGACCTCAAGGATTTCACCCATTAGCGCCCAGCCACCCAGTCCACACAATACCAGCACCAACAGCAGCCACTGCGCCGACGCGAACCCTGCCTCTGCGCCGTGCTGTCGACGCTGTTTAGGCTTGCGCTTGCCTGTGGTGCAGATGGAAGAGGTCAACATAATGTTGCCTTGTCTCGTGTGGCTCCGTGTGGCTCCGTGTGTGTGTGTGTGTGTGTGTGTGTGTGTGTGTGTGTGTGTGTGTGTGTGTGTGTGTGTGTGTGTGTGTGTGTGTTTGAGAGAGGGGGGTGGGTTGCTCCTTGCTGGACAGGCTTGATTGTGTGCCAACGCGCTAACGCGTGCTGTCCGTCTTAGATAGATTAGGTGTAAAGGCGTGTACTTGTGGGAGGGAGGACAGCTGCTGCTCGGATGATGTGCGATTGGAAGAGGGAGAAGGGGGGAGTGGAGAAGGGAGTTGGCTGAGACCTAAAGGCATGCAAGACTTAGAGCAGATCCCATGAAACGGACAGTGAGTGGTGTGTGTGTGTGTGTGTGTGTGTGTGTGTGTGTGTGTGTGTGTGTGTGTTTGTGTGTGTGTGTGTGTGTGCGTGTGTGTTTGCTTCTGTGTGCGTGTTTTGCTTCTTGTGTGGCTTGCGCAGCAGCGAGCACGTCTTGCTGACATGTGGGTCGTCGAGAATCGCGGACGACCTGTCGGAAAAGTTGCCGTGTGTCTTTATGATCATCTTTGACAAAGCATTCGTCCCAGTTCGTCCCATTTCCTTGTCCTATCCTTGAAGGCGAATGCCCCAAGCATGCCGGCAAAGGTTTTGTGCTTATGGGGAGTATGGGGAGTGGTCACAACATCACACTCGGTAGTGCGGCGTGCAAATACGGCTCTTTCTTTGTTGTGGTTGTGGCCGAATCGTTGTGGGTTGCTGGTGCACACTCGCGCCTTCATCTCGCGACCAGCCAGCCAGTGAGCCAGCACGTTTGCACGCCACACGACAATCTCATCCACAACAGGACAGCCAGCAAAACAGCAACAGCAAAAACGTGAACAGGAGCAAGGAGCTAAGGAGAACCGAAGGCAGATACACAAGAAGACGACACACCACAGCACCACGCCACGACACCAAGCCATCCTCGACGAGCAGGCAAGGGCAGGCATGTCGCAGACGCAGGCCGAGGAGGACGTCAAACACGACGACGGTGAAGAGGAAGACGCATCACCAGCACACTCCACGTACGTCCTTAAGAGAGTTGTGAGGCGGGATTGCGGTGTGTCTGTGAATGGGGTTGCATTCACGTAATGAGGAAATGATATGCAAACGCGCACACACGCACACACAAGACGAAGAAGAGTTGGCGTTCTCACACCAGAGCAAGCACACACAAGAGCAAGCATTGACACACATGCACACCTTCTCGACACGATCCCACACACACATACACACAAGAGCAAGCATTGACACACATGCACACCTTCTCGACACGATCCCCCCACACTTGGCGCACACACAATATGCTGACATGCATATGTCCACACACACACACACACACACACACACACTCACTCACTCACTCACTCACTCACTCACACACACACACACACTCACACACGCACACACACACACACACACACTCACACTCACACACACACACAATTTGCACACTTGCACATTCTCGCGTACTACACAGGTCACCCTTGTGTGAGACATGCTTGGCGTTCCTCATCAGCGAAGTGAAGCAAGAGCAAGTGAGTCATAAGGACGAAGCCGACGCCGACGTAGATGACGCATCCGATCTACTGCGTGCGGCAGCGTTCTTCCAGTGGGCGCTTGTGCTCCTTGGTCTGCTGGCCATCGCACTGGTTGCGGGTGGGTTTGAGATCACCACAGACTTAGTGTGCGCCACCAACGCCACAAACGCGTCCTTTGCTGGAACGGACATCAACTTCAAGACCGTCAATGCGTCAAGGATTGCGCCATTCCATTTTGGCAAGGGCAAGGCCTTTGAACGCGAAACAACAAAGTCCGGGGACCCAAAGAGCGTCCCCTTCATCGAAACGCAGTCACACATCTACGCCTGTACACTGGTCATGTGCGTGGCGGCGACAGCGCTCGTGCTCTCCGGCGAGCTGACGTTCTGGCGGCAGCTGGCCATGTTGCGATTGGCGGCAGCAAGTGAGAGACGCAAGGAAACGAAAACCGATTCCAACGCCAATGGCGACACGGGCGCCGCCACTGCCGACACAAGTGCTGCGGTGTCTCGGCCAGCGAGCAGGCAGGGGCGCAACGGCAACACCAGCTTCGACAGTGGCATGGGTGACGCGGATGGCACAGGCCCAGGACCAACAGCATGCACGTGTGGCAGGCGCTTGAGCGCTCTTGCTGCTCGACACAATGGAAGACGGCGCAGGGGGAGCAAAGGCCGACAAAGCATCAGCACGGACGAGGCGCACAGGGGTAGTGCCAGTGCCAACAGTGCCTTCACGTTACCTGGCCTTGTCAGGCATCCGTCCTCCAGCACCGCAAGCCCCATTAACCGCAACAGCGTGGTGTCGCCACAACCCAGCTTTGATGACCAAGTGCCGCTCAGCGATCCAGCTTCGAGCACGCCGCACCCTGACCTCCCCGCTACAGAGGACGAAGGGTCAGAGGGAAGGGAAGCGCAGCAGAAACGTTGGCGCCGGAGCCTTACAAAGAGCGACGTCCCCCGCGTGCTCTGGGCGGCGTGGTGGCTGTTGCGCGCTTGGACGTGGGTTGGGTTTTCCTCGGCGAGCGGCAAGCGCGCGACGCTGCCACAGTGGCTGCTCTTCGCCACCACCTTCACCTCCCTCTACATGCTCACAGGCGTGGCTGTGAAGAACGCCATCGGCCTTGGTGTCTTGCAATACCTGATCCCGCCGGGCGTGGCGCTCATCGGCCTTGCTCTGGGATCACTGTTGCAGCACTTGCAGCGGCTGCTGGTCGCCCGTTTTCGCCATGCGCACAAGGACACATCGGAGAAGATGTTCGTGCACATGATCTCGGTTGGCGGCTCCATCCTTCTGGCGCAGGTGTTCCTGTTTTGCTTTCTTGTGGCGTACGCCTACAGCACGACGCCCTGCTTTCCCAGATGGAACGCGCCAATCTATAGGGGCGACGCACAATTTGTGTCCAGCCTGCTGTACCAGCGCTTCTGGGGCACCATGGATCTTGCGCTCCACTTGACGTTTCTCAATGTGTGGTGGCTGATGGAGGTGTGCATGGGCCGCATGTCGGTCTCCCGTCTGCTGCGGCTCAAGCAGTCACGCGTGTCCACGTTCTGCTGCCTCTTGGTTGTGCTTGCCTCGGCGGCGGCCGTGGCAAACTTCTCCAATGTGTTTGCCGAGCAGCCCGCCCTATTCCTGTTTGACGACGGACTCAACTACTTCCCGCCCAGCCTCACGTTTGCGCTATCGATTGCTGTGTTTGTGTTGTGGGGCCTTGTGTTCCTCACCCTCATGGCGGCCACGATTCACCAGCGCTTGGGATTGGTGAAAGAGCCCGTCATCGGCTACATCCTCATCAGCTATGTGGAAGAGGACGCACCACTCGCCAACCGCTTGCTGGAGCAGCTGCAGAGCGTGTGTCGTGACAAGTTTCCCCACGAGCAGGTGATTCCGCTGCGCTTCTCCGCGCGGGATATCAAGCTGCTGGCGGCATCGCTCCATAGTACTCACCACGGCGCGCACCACACCAGCGTTGCGGCCGCCGACGCCGCCGATGCCCCCGACGGCGGTGAAGAGGCTGCCCGTCGCGCGGCAGAGCTGCGGCAAATCCTGGAGCAGGACGGCGTGACACGCATCTTTGTCCCACTGCTCACGTGGCACCGTGACGGCGGAGGTGGCTCTGTGCAGCGCCTCTGCAGCAGCACCAGCGGCCGCGGCGACGACTTTTTCCTGGAGCTCGTGCTTGCGCAAGTGCTGCTGGATCTGGGCGTGTTACAGTCCACGTATTCCATTCTGAGTGGGGGACTACCAGACGGCTCTGTGTACTACGACTCTTTCTTCAGCCACTACAGGCCATCTCAATTGGCATCGGCGGTGCCCTTGCTGATCCAGGGCTTGGTGCCGGCGCTTCAGAGGCACTTCTCCGCCACGAGCAACAGCAGCGAGGCCACAATGAGCTTCTCGCAGCTCGTCAAGTCCGCCCACTCACAGGCGTGGAGTATGTCGCCAAGCAAATACTCTCCCCAGGCCCTGTTGACAGGCATGCTGCAGCTGCAGGCCTTCCTCATCAGCGAGCATGGTGTTCCCGAACGCGCAGACGCCAAAGCCATGGAGAGCATTTCCGATGTGTTTGTTACTGTGCATGCTGACAGAGCTGCAAACGCTTCTCACTCGTAAATTGGCTGGGTGTGTAGGGAGGGGTGTTAGTGTGTTGGGAGAGGTGTTAGTGTGTTTGTGTGTGTGTGTGTGTGTGTGTGTGTGTGTGTGTGTGTGTGTGTGTGTGTGTGTGTTTTGTGTTTGTGTGTGTGTGTGTGTGTGTGTGTGTGTGTGGGTGGGTGTGTGTGTGTGGGTGTGTGTGTGTGTGGGTGGGTGTGTGAGTGTACTCGTGTGTATGTGTGCGTGTTTGTGTGTGTGCGTGTTTGTGTTTGGGTGTACACGTTTGTGTTTGAGCGAGGAGTATGCTTGTGAATTGTGTTGCGTGTCAACTGAAGAGCTGTATCTCCAACAGAACACCTTTGCTTGCTTGCTAGTCACTTCTAGCTATTCTGTGTTGGCTGTTTACGTTAAACACGATGGATGCGTGCTGAGGGGAGGAGGAAAGAAAGCGGCAGGTTGCACCACCACCGTGGCAGCGCGATACCAACACTGCACCAACCAAACGCTGCATCACATCACCCTTGTTGTTGCACCAACAAAACCTTCCTACCACCGCTTTGCAGTAGTGCAGTGGGCCACGAAGACAAAACAAACGGAGACACACAAAGGGATCGTGACCAGCATTCCACACTGCCAACACAAGCAACACAGTCTTTGTCGTCGTGTTGTTGTGTCAATGCCACAACGAAACGTGTTCCCTTTGTCTTCGGCTCGTCACAGTTCGTGTCCCTTTGTTTGGCAGGCAGACGAAGGTCTGGGTGTGGCGGGACAGGCCTGCCCACTGGGTCATTTGGCCCGTTTTGCGACGATTGCAAAGCCACGTGGCAAAGTTTCGTCGTAGGGGGTGTCGAAATGTGCACAGTGCCACACCAAAGTCAAAGTGACTGTGAAAGGACAAAACAACGCGTTCTCGACGACGGAGCGTGGGCCATGATGAACTTCACTGAATGTGGCTGCGAACAAGCGACAAGCGACGATCGTGTACTCAAAGAGAAAGAAGGACATGGCCACGCTGCACCAGCCAGCAAACAAGCTACAACAAGAACACCAACGAAACAACAAGACGCAACACAAACAAGCAACAAACAAGCAACAAACAACCACACAACAAACATGTCATTTATTCCGTCTCCCGTCAACAGGCAAACCACTCAGATCACAGCTCACAACTGCAAGACCACGACCAGCGAGACACGATGGATCCCATCACCATTGGCATTCTTTACTCTGGGTACAAGCTGATCAAAAAATGTCGTCAAATTGATCAACTGGGAAAGCTGGCGGAGGAGGCCAAGACACTACGCGATTCGATCAAGAACGCTCCAAGGACCCGCGCCAAGCTGGATACCCTCATCCACAATGCGGAGTTACGAAAGCAAAAACAGGTAAGACTGGCGTGTTTCTTGTACTCCTTCGTGCTTGCTGGGTTGTTTGCGGTTCATTGCTCCCCGCTACTCGTCCAGCTATCGAGCCGTCTATGTACATGTTCACCCTGTTGTTGCGACTTAATCTCATGACGTTTTGTGGGTTTGTGTTCGGTCCTCAGCAAAACGGCCTTGTGCTCCAAGTTACACTTTCTGTCTGCGGAGCGGACCTGCTCGAGGACTTTGCGGACGCCTTTGAGATTTTGCTCGACGAGCTTGACGAGGCTGACGGCGACTGCGGCGCCATGGATGGCTACGACGAGGAACAGGATGAAAAGGAGAAGGACGAGGAACAGAAGGAGCGCAAGGAGCTGCGGAAGCGACTGAAGGAGCTGGAAGAGCGCTACAGGAAGATTGCTGGAAGGCAGCGCAAGCAGAGCCAGAAGAAGCAGAAGAAACTGAAGCAGTGAGCGCAGGGTGCCAGCAGCAGATGCGTGTTGCAGGCGATGGTGTTTGACGGCTTGCCTGCCAAGCTATGCTCAGCATGCTGCTTCAGTGCTTCCTTCTTCAATTTTGTTGTGAGGATGCCGTTCTGATGTGACATCATGAGTTGGTTTTTTTCTTCTTGCTTCTCAAAGTCCTTCTTGTCAATGTTGTTTGCTTTGTGACTTGCTTTGGAACCTTGGGAGAGGAAGGACGAGGCGATGAGGAAGAGTGTCCGCCCTGCTTGTGAGCCAATACAACAAAGCCTTCAAAACACAAGCAGTAAACATTCGCCTTCTCGTGCTTGCGCTGTGGTTTTAGGGTTTTGAACAGCACAGCGGGCCCTCAAACTAGCAAACTGCAGGAGCACTTTATAAACTGGCTGAGTGTGCTGTGAATGAACTTTTACATGTTGAGATCCCCTTGGAGAAGCAGACGAGGACGAGCGTGGCAGACAAGATAGGATACTCAGATAGGATCTCAAGATCGATAGGAGTAGGGATACGGGAGGGGACAAGAAGAGAACAACAAGGAAAGGCACGCCAAAGGACATCCAGCCCTTTTTTTTGTTTCGATCATCACTGGCGAAGGTTACGAATGCTGCCCACAAATCTTCCAAACTTTAACACACACAGACACACACACACACACATACATACTCACACACACACACTCACACAAACACACACAAACGCACACACGCACACACACACACACAAACGCACACACACACACACACGCACACACACACACACAGACACACACACAAACACAAGCAACCCCCCCCCCCCGCCTCACACACACGCCAAACCATGTCATGCTCACACCTAGCGCACCTCGTCTGGTTGAGTTTGTCGGTGCTGGCTTTGCTCGGACACCACCAGTATGCTCACGACCTTGTGCGCGTGCGTGGCTGCAACGCGGAGGCGGTGTTGAAGGAAGACAACACAGGCGCGTTCCACATCAACACGAGCGACCCAGCGACCCAGCCGGTACTGGTGAACGGAATGAACGTGGACGACTTGTTTGAGACGGTGGCTGCGCAGGAGAGCATGCTGCACGCGTACCAGGCAAAGGTGCAGGCGCAGCGCAGCACGATCAGCGCGCAACAGAGCATGCTGAGTGCACAGCAAGGAAGGATTGACGCCCTTCGCGCCGAAGTGTGCAAGCCTAGCGCGAGCACGTTCGGTGACCTGAGCACCTCGCCATATAGCGCATGGGCTGGCGGCGCGCTGGCCAAAAATGGGCTGATCTACGCCGCCCCGTACAACTCGCCCGCTGTCCTCATCATCGATACGAACACAAACACAATCGACGTGACAACCATCCCCAATCTTGGGTCGGCCAGGGGCAAGTGGGCCGGCGGCGTGCTGGCGCACAACGGCCTCATTTACATGTTTCCAGCAAACATGGCGACGGCGCTCATCATCGATCCGGAGACCAACACGACAGACACCACAAGCATCAGCTCGCTTGGCTTCGGCCAGTACAAGTGGTTTAGTGGCGTGGTGGCTGACAACGACCTCATCTTCGGCGTTCCCTTGCACGCAACCTGTGTGCTCATCATCGATCCGGAGACCAACACGGCGGACATCACCACGCTGGCGGGGCTGTCCGAGCAGGGGGAGAAGTGGCATGACGGCGTTCAGGCACCCAGCGGCCTCATCTACTGCCTGCCAAGAGCGGCGGATTCCGTGCTGATCATCGATCCATACACGCTGACCATGGGCCTCCGTCCGCTGGCGGGCGTCGGCTCTGGCCTGAAATGGCTTGGCGGCTTGCTTGCAAGCAACGGGCTCATCTACGCCCTGCCGGATCGTGCTGCGACCACGCTCGTCATTGACCCAGCCACCAACGCCACCGATTTGCTGAGCATCTCCGAGGAGACCTCCTCGGACAAGTGGGCTGGAGGGGTGCTGGCTCCCAACGGCAACATCGTTGGCATCCCATTCACCTCACCCTCCGTGTACTTTTTCAATCCAACCACCAACGCCACAGACACCACAAGCATTCAGGCTCTTGCCGGGTCTGGCAAGTGGCACGATGGCGCGCTTGCGAACAACGGCCTGATTTACGCCATTCCCCGTTCAGCTGATGCGGTGCTCGTCATCGACCCAAGCTGTTGAGGGGTCGTGACGTGTGTATGTGTATCTGTGTGTGTATCTGTGTGTGTGTGTGTGTGTGTGTGTGTGTGTGTGTGTGTGTGTGTGTGTGTGTGTGTGTGTGTGTGTGTTTGTGTTTGGCGTGCATACCACATACGAGCACACAGTCTCTGTCCATCGATCTGTCTATTACACACACACAGACACACACACACCCCCTCCTCTCTCTCTCTCTCTCTCTCTCTCTCTCTCTCTCGGCCGTTTCTTGCGTACATACTCCGGTCAGCATATATGGGTGCAATGCAAGACGCTCAATGATGGGGTATGTTGAACCGGGTGAGGAATGGGGAGCGTGTATGCGACTCACAGCAGCAGCTAACGGCTGGCAAGGTAAAACGTAAATAAAGAAAAGAGCGCAGCGAAACGCAAGTGCCTTCTGACACTGTCATCACACAACACAAGACAACACACCCGCAAAGGACTGTACACACATACACACAATCACACACACACACAATGCACACACATACACACACACACATACACACAATGCACACACATACACACAATGCACACACATACACACACAATGCACGCACATACACACACACACACAATGCACACACACATACACACACAATGCACGCACATTCACAAGCACACATACACACAAGCACACACATACAAACACAATGCATACACACACAAATGCATGCACACACAAAATGCACACACGCACACACACACAAAATGCACACGCACACGCACACACACACACAAAATGCACACACGCACACACACACGTGTCTGGCTCCTCAACAGCCCACATCGATGATGAGGGCATTTCTAGAGTCGAAAGGAATGCCGTAGATGAGGCCAGTGTCGGAAAGCACACCGTCCCACCACTTGTCAGTGCCAACAGAGGCAGAAAGCGATGTGGCTTCTGCAGTAGCCTTAGTGGGATCGATGACGAGCACGGACTCGTGGTTGTCGGGAATGCCGTAGATGAGGCCATTGCGTGCCAGCACACCGCCACGCCACTTAAAATTGGGGGTTGGCAGCCCGGCGATGGAGGTCGTGTCTGTGGCATTGAGCCTTGGGTCGATGATGAGCACGGACGTCTCGCTCAAGGGAATGCCATAGATGAGGCCGTTGCCTGCAAGCACGGCACCGATCCACTTGTTCTGGCCCATTAGGCCAGCCATGGATGAGGTGTCGGTCGTGTGTGACGACGGATCGATGATGAGCACCGCCTCAGCATCGCGTGGCACGCAGTAGATGAGGCCATTGCCGGCCTGCGCGCCGCCAGACCACTTGTTGCCGATTGCAGCCAGGCTTCCCATCGTGGTCGCGTCGGTGCTGTTCGTGGCAGGATCGATGACCAGGACAGAAGTTGCGCCCCAGGGAATGCCGTAGATGAGACCGTTGTCGGCAGCCACGCCACTCAGCCACTTCGCTCCACCAGACGACAGGGTGCCAAGGCTGCTTCCGTCAGCCGTGTTCGTTGCCGGGTCAATGACAAGCACGGCGTCAGCATTGACCGGAAACCCGTAGATGCGCCCGTTGCTGCCGAGCACGCCCCCGCTCCATTTGGCGCCGCCGTCTCCCAGACCAGTGATGGAGGTGGTATCATCGGTGTTGGTCAGTGGGTCGATGATGAGGACAGTTGTGGAGCCCAGCGGGATGCCGTAGATGAGGCCATTCCCCGCAAGCACGCCTCCGCGCCAGTCGTTGCTTCCACTCCCAACGTTGGCGATGGTGGTGGTGTCCGTGGAAGGGGAGACGGGAAAGCGATAGCAAAACACCACCGCCTGGGCCTCAAGCTCACGCTCAAGTGCCCGATTTCTGACCCGCTGCGCTTCGATTTCGCTTGCCTGAGCGTGTAGCTGGCTGGCTTGCATGTCGTTCACCCGCTGTTGGGCCTGCACCATGTCGAACATCTTGCCCACATCAGCCCCGTTCACGAAGACGGGCTCGTTCCTCGGGTCACTCGTGTTAATGTGCAGTGCACCAAGCGCGTCATGCTCCAGCACCACCTCTCCAAAGCACACGCTGCCGCTACCGCTGCCGTCCCAATGGCACGGCATCACTACAGCCACCACCACCAACACCACCCCAAGAACAACAACAGCAGCTGCTTCAGCTAGAGTTGCAACAAGTCGCGCCGCCATCTTTGCTGTCGTTGTTGTGAAAAGTGGGCGTTCTATTCAGCACTTTTCCGCAACCAGCGCCGTTCATCATCCCAATCACCACGCTCAACACACACACACGCACACACACACACACACACGCACTCACACACACACACACACACACACACACACACACACACACACACACACACACACACACACACACTATGGCAGGTGTCGCAGTTGGTGTCGCTGGTGTTAGTGTGTTTTACCTGGGGCTGCTGTGCCTTGTCAGCGGAGACGCCATCATGCAAGAGGACGGTGCGGGAAACCTGCACATCAACACGAGCGATCCCATGGGCCAGAGCGTGTTTGTCAACGGCGTGGACGTGACGCGGAGGTACCACCAGCTCCAGGAGCGACAGCGCGTGCTGGAGCGGCGCCTGTGCCGCTTGCAGACGCCGCCCATCGCCTGGACGCAGCCAGGAAACGGCATCTTAAATCTCAACGCGAAGTGGCAGGGCGGCGTGCGCGTGGTGCTGCCATCGGACGGCGAGGCCACAGAGCTGGTGATTGGCGTTCCATTCCACGCGCCCTCGTTCCTGATCATCAACGCAGGCACTGGCGTGGCGGAGACCGTGCCCATCTCCGGGCTCGCAAGCAGCGGTGGCATGTGGCTGGATGGCGTCCTCGCACCCAACGGCCTCGTCTTTAGCTTCCCCTTCAACGCGGACGCCGTCCTGATCATCAACCCACACACAAACGACACAGACATGACCAGCGTGACGTTCGAGAGTATACCGGGCGATGACGCTGCTCGCTGGGGCGGCGGCGTTGTCACGGGCGACGGGCTCATCTACGCCCCGCCGTACTCCGCCTCGTCCGTGCTGATCATCGACCCGCGCACCAACGCCACGGACGCCACGACCATCGCGGGCCTGGGCACGGAGGATGCCAAGTGGCGCGGCGCACACCTCGCCAGCAACGACAAGATCTACTGCGTGCCCCGCGATGCCGCCGGTGTCCTCATCATCAACCCGGCGACCAATACCACGGACACGACCGCGATTGGCGTCCCCAGCGGCAACGCAAAGTGGGTTGGCAGCGTGCTTGCAGGCAACGGCAAGATCTACGGCATCCCACAATCCGCCCGCTCTGTCCTCATCGTGGACCCCGCCACCAACACCACCGACACGACGACCATGCAAGGCCTGCCTGCAGGCACGAGCAAGTGGTCCGGGGCCGCCGCCGCCGCCGCCGCAGACGGCCGCATCTTCGCCATGCCGTACAGTGCCACGTCCGTGCTCATCATCGACCCCGACACAGACACGTACGACACCACCACCATCGTCCAGCTGTCCTCGGACACGTTCAAGTGGACCATTGGCGTACCGACAAGCAACGGCTTCATCTACGGCATTCCCAGCCACTCCACATCCATCCTCGTGATCCAGCCCAGATGCTCGTAGCCAATAGCGGAAGGGGAGGGTGTGCGTGTGCGTGTGTGGTGAAGGGGTGTGTGTGTGTGTGTGTGTGTGTGTGTGTGTGTGTGTGTGTGTGTGCGTGCGTATGTGTGTGTGCGTATGTTCTGAGTTGGTTGTAATGTGACATGATGTGACTTTGTTTTGTTGCGTGTTCTATGAAGGACGCGAACGGCACCAAATCCACAGAAATGACACAAGACAGAAATGCCAGGGAAGATGTTCAAATCAATTCAAAGCAAGTTATGAACGACCATGACTCTCGCACACACACACACACACACATGCAACCAAGCAAGAAAGACAGAAAGAACGAAAGAAAGAAAGAAAGAAAGAGATGCAAACCGCATTCAATCCATGCCCACACGTGCTTCCTCCTCACTTCCTCCTTCTTCGTCATGTCTTCAGATGGCCGACTCTTCGTACGCTTTCAGCACTCCTGCAGCTGCAGTATTGGCGGCTGTAACCTCACCAAGGTTGTGCATGAAAGTGCCCTGCAGCTGAAGCATTCTGTGCATGAGGTTCCTGGGGGACCACTCTCTGAGTAATTCAACAACAGTCACGTCAAACTTGGCGCCTTCTTTTCCATACAAGCGCTTGAGGATATTGGCTGCTGCCTGCGCTGTTGGTTCCGGTGTTGTGTCAGGCAAATCGTTCTCAGGACTCTTGAAGGCAATTCGTGTGCTGCCATCTCGGGCGTCGAAGATGGGGTAGATGGTGATGTCATCGCGCTTCTCCATTTCATAAGCAATGATGAGCTGCAGCAGAAACATGTTGACATCTCCGTCATTGCTGTTTGCTCTGGCTTCCGCGTCGTCGTTGTCATTTAGCATGCGTCCGACCGAGCCAAAAGGCGGTTCGTTGTGACAGGATATCACGACGACAAGGACGCGAGTATTGTTCAGCTGGTCTGCCCGTTGAAGGTCGCCGTCACTGGGCTCATCAGAGTCTGTGGAAGGTGTGGCGCATGCGGGGTACGCCTCATGATCCACATTATGTTGGACAACCTCCACACTGTTAGCCTGGCCCAAGAAGCGCGGGCTCTTGTTCTTGATCTCCTTGGCAATGTAGGTTGCGAGCTCCCCGTCCTCGCTGCGGTAAAGCATGCAGATGGTTTCGTTTTGTTCGTTCTGTACAAAGTACTTCTGTACCCTGGCAGACACGTCCTTCAGTCCCATGAGGGAGAAGCAAAGAAACCAGAGGCCGAAGAAGATGTACGCGAGGGTGAGAGTGATCTTCGGTGTCACGTACTGAGCAGGCTGCTTCACAAAGAAGATGCTCTCTTGCGAGGAGAAGACACCCGCATACGTCGACACGCCAACGAAGGTGGCAACAACGACGAGTACGTTGACGACGATAGCCAGAGCGCCACCGCGGAACTGCACCATGCGCACAACGCTGGCACCTCCCGCAGCAAACTCCAGAATCCACCACATGTAGGCAAACAGGAGTTCGCAGGACATGATGAAGCAGCCAATGTAGCGGAGAAAGAGGCGCTTCGACAGATAGGCCACGTCGGGGCGGGATGTGCCCCCTTCACGCAGGGGAAGACAGGGAAGTGTCGCATACGCAAAGGCCACAAAGAAGGCCCAGAGGAAGAACTGGGCCAGAAGCGTAGCGCCGCCAACTGCTGTCACCGTTGCCATCACCGCTTGTACCTGTTTCTCAGAGCCGTATTTGTAGCGAGTGTCGACGTGCAATTGGATGCTGTGCAAGACATTGACAAAGGCAAGCAGGAGGAAGGGCGATGCCACGGCTTGGGCGTAGCGGGCTGCAACTTCGCCATCATGTGTGTACACGTAGAGCACGAGGGAGAAGCAAGCTGCCCCTGCGCCAACGAAGTAGCAGAACCACTGTGACCTGCTTGCTCGACGAGGGTCTGGCCGTTCGTAGCCGACCCACAGCAGCGTTCGCACAAACCAAAGCAGCCCAGAAACCAGCCACCGCAGTTTGCTTCGAGCGCGGTTGGTTTCTGTGGAGTCACCAGACGGCGACGCGCCGTCAGTGGCAAGGCTTCTGGAGTCGTCTTGTTTGGTTGGTAGCTGCACGTTGACATTGTCTCCCCCAAAGCTGTTGGCAGGGCTTGAGACGCCCTCTTGTTCTTCCTTCCTGTGCTCCAGCCGCTTAATAGCGTTGTGTAACCGATTTCTCCACGGTGTTAGCACGGAGGACAGCAGAAGAGCAACGCCAATTACGGGGACACTGAGAACGCACGTGAACACGTGTGAATCCGTGTGAATGAGGCGGATGTTGTGCAGGGGCGTAAACGGATCGGGGATGCGTGCTGGCGGTGTCCCGTTGCTCACGCCTGCGGGCAGGCTCTTGGGACAGGCAAACTGTGTTTCATATAGATACCCGGTCACAAGGCCTGCAACCGCAAGGGCGCTGCAAGCGAACAACCCCTGCTGCACGTATCTGACGCCTTGGCGGCTTCCGCGTGCACGATCCAGCCGACGGTCGATCCTGGATGTTGTACCGAGATGTCGGTAGTGTAAGTAGTGTAATGTGAAAGTAGACAAGACGAGAGGTGAATGAATCAAACAAACATCAAGTGAACAAACAACAAGTGAGACAGGTGAACAACAAGTGAGACAGGTGAACAACAAGTACACGTGGCAGCCATCTTGCATGCGTGCAAGTTGATGTAAGATTGCATGCATGCAAGTGGTTGGGTATGTTGTGTGAAAGCTGAGTCAGCATTTCACACAACACTCTCCCCCTGCGTAAATTGCTGCTTGTAGTTCGCAAGCAGCAGTCGTGCATCCTTGCCCAGGAGGTTGTCTGGATGCTCGTACGTATTCTCGGTGCTGGGGTACCCCTTCCATTTGCAAAGGTATTGAGTGCCGCGCCGTGTAGTTCGATGCCCCTGAATGCTCTCGAGCTCGTAGACGTCACTGCCATGCAAAGGCGGTGGACGAGACACATCGCGTGGCAGGCGTGTGGGTTTCTTCAGGTGTTTGATGTTGACGGTCGGGTGGATGTGGACGCCAGGCGGTAGTTGCAGAGTAACGTGTGCCGGACCCAGCACACGCTTGATCTTCACAGGACCCAGGAAACGCGGACGAAGCTTCCGCTTTTTGTTTCGGTGCTGGTCGTCGAGGAGGAGCTCAGATGAGACATACACGTCTTCCCCTTCAGCAAAAGGCGTAGCTGTTGCTGTCTGGGATGACGTCGTCACTGCATTCTGGTACTGGAGCATGTCACGGCATCTCTGCACCGTCGCGTTGATGCTGTCGATGAGATCCTCCGCTACAGGAGACAAGAAGTCGACGTCAACTGGAAACAGCGACGGCGTGAATCCTTGTGTGGCCTGAAAGGGCGGCACCTTTGTCACGGCGTGTGGACTGCTATTGATGCAGAATTCAACCAGTGGGAGTAGGTCTGGCCATGGACGCAGGTTGTCAGCCACAAGGCAACGAAGTAGTGTGGTAACGGACTGAACACTCCTTTCCGACTGGCCGTCCGTTTGCGGATGTGAGGCTGTGGAGAAGGAGAGTTTGATGCCGAGAGCTTTGGCGACCTCCTTGTAGACCTTGCTGACAAAGCGTGGGTCTCTGTCCGAGATCATTCTGCATGGTGTTCCGTGGTGACGCACCACAGTGTCAACAAGCAGCCGTGCCGCCCCAGCAGCATCGAGCGTCTTCGAACAGGGCGCGAGGTGGACAG
>NW_004754892.1:0-9895 GCF_000188695.1 Salpingoeca rosetta | reverse complement strand
TCAAGCGATGGCGTAGAGCGGCGCGAAGCCACTGGTTCACGGGACACGTCCGCTGTGCGGTCAGGCGCCGCCTGTTCGGCACGCAGCGAGGCATCGGCTCGTCGTGCCTGCCGTGCTGCAGTGTCGCGTAGCACACGCGGCGTTGGCTCCATGATGGAGTACAGAGTATGGACAAGGCAATGCACGAAGGTGCGTGCAGCGTTATGAAGCAAGCAGAGTTTGAGGGACTCGAAGCAAGTTTTGGCGCCAAAACAGAAGACGGCCGCAAACGAAACCTACGAACCACCAGATACAAGGCGACCAAAACCACAGGCGTGAGAGACAACGCGTTGGCTCACAAAAGGAACAGTGAGCAAGAGGAAAAGTAAACGCGGGCAACAACAGCACAACACAGCCGGCGTAAGAAGAAGATACGATCAACACGAGTGTGTATGTGGGGCGACGCGCGCGAAGATACAGGGTGACGCGACACCAAATACGTGCTTTCAACAAAGAACAAAGCGAGAGCACAGACACGCGTGTGATGACGAGCACGCTCGTGGACGATGTGAACGTGCGTCCGTGTGTGTTTGCGTGTGGAGAAAAGAAGGGTCGATGCCCGGAGGGGCGGATTGTGGTGCGTGGGAGAGCCCAGCAACACCAAACCGAAATCGCTACCAAGTGTTGTACCGAGATGTCGGTAGTGTAAGTAGTGTAATGTGAAAGTAGACAAGACGAGAGGTGAATGAATCAAACAAACATCAAGTGAACAAACAACAAGTGAGACAGGTGAACAACAAGTGAGACAGGTGAACAACAAGTACACGTGGCAGCCATCTTGCATGCGTGCAAGTTGATGTAAGATTGCATGCATGCAAGTGGTTGGGTATGTTGTGTGAAAGCTGAGTCAGCATTTCACACAACACTGGAGGTGAAAAGGTTCGTTTGCTTGGAAGTTGTATGTGACCTTTGCAGTCGCCTGAAAATCCGTGCTCTGATATGTTGTGTGTTTTGTTGTGTGGTGAAAGCACAAGTGTGAGTGTGGATGGTGCGAGTGTACAAGTGCACATGAACTGGCGCATTTTGCGCATGATGAAAAGCGCCGAAACGCAGACGATGGCTGCTCCCATCGCCCCCTCCATTCTTCTTCACAGCACGACCCATCAACGTGACACTCCCAACACGACAACAAGATAGACACCACGCACACCCGCGCTCTCTCCCTCCATCTCTCTGTGCGTGGCCACATCATGTCACCTCGGCATCGCGCCGTGCTCTCTGCAGGAGTAGGTGAGCGCTGAGGTTGGTCTGATGGATAAGGAAACTGGTTGTAAAATGCTTTCAGTTGAGTGCTTGGTTCTGTTTGTTTCTTGTTTTGTTTGATGTTGTGGTGTCAGTGCAGAGCACTCGACGAGACGAGAACAAAGAAAGAGAGCTTGGCAGCAAGGCAGCACTGCTCTTGGAGCATCAGCCTTCCACCTTCCCACAGTTGGTCGTGGTGGGTGTGCGTGAATCATCCTTGCTCACGCACGTTTAGGCGTTTTGCAACCTTTGCCCTTGTTTCACCGTCTCTTTGTTTCACGATGGTTAGCTGCATCTTCCACTCAAACTGCACATTTTGGCAGTTGCTTGATGGGACAAATTGGCCAAAACGAGGGACATCAATCCGTACCATGCCGAGTGGTGGTGCGTGTGCAGTGCGGGGAAAACGGCCTTTGTGAAACAATGCGGTGCGGGGGAGCAGCACACAAACACCCGCATAGGCATGGTCATTTCCACATTGCCACAAACTCCTCAAACCAAGAAGCACACCAGGAGAACCACACAACAAGAGAACCACAAGCCAGCATGTCAAACTCAAGGTGGATGATGAGAATAATGAGATGGGTATGAGTCCTGTGTGGGTTTGTGCTTTCATTGTTGTGCTTTTGAGTAGCCTCTCGGTGTTACCTGAATGGATGCTTTTGCTTGGCATGCATTCCTACATATAGTAGAGGAGATGCACATGCACTTAAGCCTGCCACAGCACAGTACAATCACCCCCCCCCCCCACACACACACACATACAATTTCGTCTTCTCGCCTTTCAGCAGCTCACACCCTGTCCTTCTGTTCGCCCAACACTGCACGGCAATAGCTTACAGGAACCACTGCTCAGCTCTTGCCACCGTGAAGAATTTGAGCTCTTGCATGTGAAGAGGTCAAGAACTGATGACAACCAAACCATCAGGACCAGAAGCACTGTGACTGGGACCTTTGATTCGAAACCCTCCCACAGAACCTCCGAACATGAATCACCGAACAGGGCCGCCAACAGCAAGGAGTGGGATGCCTTGAGCACAAAACTGCATAAGAGGCGCAAAGTGGGCGTCAAAGGCTTGCTGCTGCTCCAGTGGTTGCTCGTTTCTTTGGCCTTGATTTTGGCGTTTTCTCTGCTAGCTGGCTTCATACAAAAAACAGACAAGGCTTGCGAAAGCTCACCAACCAACACCACCAGCAGCAACAGCAGCAACAGCAGCAATAGTGCAAGTGCAAGTTCAACAGCCAAGCCCTGCTTCCAGCCCCGTTCTTTAACAAGACCACGGCCCTTCTGATCCAAACGAGCTCACACCTATACGCGTGCTGTTTGCTCATCCCGATTACTGGCGTAGCTCTCCTCATCGCATCCGTCACTTCCGCTTGGTCGCGCCTCCTCATCTTGTACAGCGAGATGCGCTGTGATGAATCCCGTGGAAAGGAGTCAAAAGATGAAAACAACAGCCCGCAATCCAAGCAAAGCAAGAGCGATGGAACCGAACAGACCGATGAGCAATGCTTCGATTCTGCCGAGAGAAGCTACTGCGACGTTGACGCAGACCCACAGGCTGCAGCTGCCGCAGATGACACACCGAACGATTCTGAAGCAACCAATACAAACCGCAAACGTTTGACGCTCATTGGTGTGTGCATTGCGATCAGGCGATCCGTTGTATGGCTTGTGCGCACATCGACATGGCTTGGATACGGCGAAGGCGAGCAGCGTCGCGCCACATGGGGTCAGTGGGCACTCTACGTCATCAGCGTGGCAGGCACGTGCGGCACCGTGTCTGTGGTGGTGCTGACACAAAGTTCTTCCGTTGAACGTTACCTCATTGGATGGGGGACCGGCGCATTGGTCCTCCTACTCGTCAGCGTGCTGCAGACGGTTCAAGAGATGATCTCGGTGCGCTACGAGCAAAGCGACCCGAGCCGCGTTCGGTCCATCATGGTTGGCGTCATGATCACTGGTGGCGGCGCACTGCTCGCGCAGGTTTTCTTGTGGGCCTTCTTTATTGCATTCGCATATGCCACCCTGCCGTGCATCCCTTTGCGAGTCGTCCCTGAGGACAACTCGCCACCAGAATGGACGTCAGACATTGAATTCTTGAACGGACACCTGCGGCTGCGGTTTCTCGGCTGCCTCATTCTCTCCTGCCACATACTGTTCGCTTTCATGTGGTGGATCTTGGAGTTTGCCACGGGCCGCCTTACAATTGTTCGCATGCTGCAATGCCGCGGCGGCTTGCTGACTGTCAGCACCAACATGCTGGTGGTGACTGCGTCATTTTCGTGCGTCATGGTCTTTGCAAGCGTGTTCTCCACGCAGGAAACGGCCGTGTTTGTGTCGGATGCTGCAAAGTTCGTTGAGCCGAACGTTATGTTTTCAGCGATGATGCTGTTCTTCGGATGCTGGGGCGGGGTGCTCTGCATCCTCATCTTCAAGGCAGTGTTCAGGCGCGAGTTTTGGCAGGCAGATGACTCGATCTTCATCAGCTACCGCCAGGCAACCGATAAGCTGCTGGCCAGTCGCCTGTGGCAAGAGCTTGTGGAGGCCAGCCCCAAGTATCTTGGCCAATCGAACCCAGTGCACGTGTTCCTTGACATCAAATCCTTGAAAGGTGGGCGGTCATGGAAGGCCGGCTTTATCGATGGCCTGAAGAAGAGCGCTTTGTTTGTGCCCATCGTCTCCTGGCACATGGATAATGAACACAACCCTTGGATGCGAGGATCTGCTGGGCAGATGGCTGCCCTAGAAACCGGAGAACATGCGATAGGCGATAAGGGCGGGAAGTCCCCCGACAATGTGCTTTTGGAGTACATCATCGCGTACGAGCTGCGCAGGAAAAACAAGATCAAGATCTTCCCCATCGCGGTTGGCAGCTCTGAACCAGGCATGCACTCGTCGAGGGCTTTCAGTGCGTACGGCAGCTTCCCCATGGAACGCATTGATCATCTTCCTGATGAGCAACACCAGGCCACCAGTGAAGAGGCGGAGAAAGTACTTCTGGACAACAGCATCTTGACCAAGAATGAAGTGCAAAAGTACAGCAAAGAGTGGACCCCGAAACAGTTGATTGAATTCATGCTTGACCAGACAGAGATAGCACACTGCAACATTTCTGAGCTGGGTGATAAAACCACAGCAATAACAGGTGCTGCACTGCAAGTTCTGGGCTATCTTGAGGAGGAAATGCCATGACGTTTCATCTGGCGACAACGGTGACGGTGTGCAGCAGGTGGTTGGTGCGCATGGTGTTGGCGTTTGAAAAAAACAGCATCGCTTGCCTGAGGCCTTGGCGGCACACGGTGCCGTTGTTGGTATGACGCTGTTTGCTGCTTCAGTTGGTTGTGTTTCATCAGTGCATCAGTGCTATCGACCTGTGGTGGTTTTGTTGGACTTTGAGGTGTGCTGTGCCCACTGAAAAACTTGATCATCCACACCAAAACACCACTCACGCAACTACAACGCGTGTTGTGTTGATTTGCTTGAATGTCTTTGGTCTTGCTGTTCAATGTTCTTGTTCTTTCTTCTTTCGCTTACGTGTCACAGTGTTGTCTCCTCAACTATTCTTGCTTCTAAACATGTGTGGAGGTCTTGGATTTGCTGGATGCACGTTCAACTGTCAGTCTGTTCAAGCGTTCATGCTATCAGGCTGTCGTCTGTTCTTCTGTCTGCTGTGATGGCCACACCACTGCTGATGGTTCCTGAAAAACAGCCGTGTCTTTCCGCAATTATCTGCGAAGCAGCAACAGTGACGACCTGTTGACGATCAACACAGAAGCACACACACACACACACACACACACACACACACACACACACACACACACACACACACACACACACACACACACACACACAACTTACCCACCCACACACACACACACACATACACGCATGAGCGTCCCTTCAGCCGAGTGGGCGCTTGTCGCTCAACATCTGCTGATGGCGTTAGACAGCGACCAAGAAGAAGAAGAAGAAGGAGAGCCTGAGGCGCAGCCAACGCAGCCAATGGCGGTGAAGTTGGACGGCACGCTGGCGAAGCAAGAAACGGCCCGCACGTTCTTCAACTTGATGCTGACCTGCCGTGAGCTGTACCACGACCTGCCATGGGCCATGCCCAAGTGGTGCTTGGCAGACGCGCTGCTGAGGCCATACAGGCAGGCCATGAATGACTGGCTCGATACCTTCCAGCGCGCCCTGCTGCCTTCAGCACCATCGCAAACGCAAGCGCCACATGTCCATGATCACGGCAGGGACAACACGTTTGACGAACCGGCGTGGCTGGAGCAGCGGTTCCTTGCGCACTGCTGGCTGGGAGCAAAGTGGACCAGCGACCTTTGTTTCCTTCAATGTCAACTCTCATGCTCACGCCCACAGATGCCCGACTTTTGGACCAAGTTTTCCGGCTGTGGTCGCGTGGAGTTTGCAAGCCTCGGACACCTGGAGGCGTGGGCTGCAGCCCTACAAGCAAGGTCAGCCACAGCGTTTGTACCTCACCCAAACACACCACCAGCGTCCACGACTGCAACGAACACAGCCCAAGTCGCCGCTGAGGACCTACACGCAAGCGCGCACGACCACGTTGTTCGCGACCACCACCACCACCACCAGCAACAACAACAACAACAACAACAACAACAACAACAACAACAACAACAACAACAACAACAACAACAACAACAACAACAACAACAACAACAACAACAACAACAACAACAACAACAACAACAACAACAACAACAACAACAACAACAACAACCACCGCGACGACCAGCGCTGTTCTCGCTGGTGGCAGACCTTGACACGAAAGAAGATGCTGACCGGTTTCATGCCCTGCGATCGACTGTGCTGTGTGGATCCCGCGGTGGGTTCGTCATGCTGAATGTGCACGCCCGCCTGCCTTCTCTCATGGCCAACAACACACACAAGCTCATGGTTGTCGCCGGCGCTGGCGCGACCATCGATCATCTGATGCTGCGTGACATTCATTATGCGCGGTGGGACGTGGCGGGCGAGCAGGAGACCGTCAACGGGGAGTTTCACAGCGTGCGGAGCGTTTGCATCGCGTCCTGCGATCGCCTTCGTGACATTCGCGTGCTAGCAGGCATCCCAGCCGTCCAGCTGCTGTGCGCTGCGATGCAAACGGGTCTGAAACCGCTGGTGGGGGTGCGACGCCTTACCTTAACCGCAACACCATCAACCCCTGACGGCGGTGACGGCGCTGAAGCAGACGCAAGCCAGCAGGTCATCGCTGCGGCACGTGACCTGAGCCTTCACAACGTCTCCTTGACAGCAAGCACGCTGCACGCGACCCGCGTCAACATCTGCAACATGCTCTCCGTGCCGGACCCGCTCCACCTGCCAAATGCGACTGACATCTATCTGGGGCAGCACTCCCACGTGCGCCGGCTCACGTGCGCACCGCGACTGAAGAGGCTCGTCGTGCACGATCGCGCCTGGGATCCCGCGCTGCTGCCGGACTTTGAGCACGCCAGAGAGGTCAGCTTGCACCTGGGAAGGCCTCTCACGCAACAGCAGCTTGCGCGCATTGGGCAGCGCGTGGACCGCCTGGAACTCGACTGGTGCATCGACAGCGCGAGAAACCTGTGCGTCGTGCCGGACCACGTGTACGTGTGCTTGAAGTTTGGCAGCGTCACCGCGCCCGTCCCTGCGTGTGTGAAGGAGCTCAAGGCGTCCGTGAGCAGGGGGTTCCAGCGCGCGTTTGTGGCCAACGTGCCGCGCTTGCACCTGGACGGCGTGTTCAGCCAGCAGCCCATCCGCGGCACCCCCTGCCTCTTCTCGGGGCTGCAGCGGCTGGAGCTCACCCGGTGCGCGCTGGACGGCGACATCTCAAACAGCAGACAGGTGGCGATGAGCGAGTGCTTGGGGTTTGCCGCGGTGCACGGGAGCGAGCGAGCAGACATTTGCGCCGCCACAGTGGACAAGGAGTCCGGCGAGCAATGCTTTGAGTCGGACGCGGACACCAGAAGCCGAGGCGTGGTCGTCACGCGTGTCTGTGACGTGGTGCACTGTCGGCTCTCCAAGACATTTATCTACGACTTCACGTGCTTTGCACGCGTGCAGCGCCTCGTGCTTGATGAGTGCCAGTTTGACGACGTGTCCACGTTGCCCCCTGTTGCTTCCCTCGTGGTCCGTGGCTGCGAGGGGCGCTTGCACGATGATCGTGGTGGTGATCGTGGCGGTGGTGGTGATCGTGTGCGTTGGCCCGACATGGTCCTTGCAAACAGATCACCACATGAGATGGCGTTGTTGCTGCTCGCAGGCAGGAAGAAGGCGTGAAAGCAACGAGGAGAACGTGTGTGTGTGTGCGTGTGTGTGTGTGTGTGTGTGAGTGTGTGTGCGAGTGAATGATTTTGTGTGTGTGCGTGTGTCTGTCTGTCTGTGCGTGTGTGTGTGTGTGTGTCTGTGTGTGCGAGTGAATGATTGTGTGTGTGTGTGTGTGTGTGTTTGCATTCATGCATGGCCGTTGCATTGCGCTAAGAGGCACCGTTATGTGCTTCTTTCTTCTCTTATTCCTCTTTGGACGTGTGTGACCAGCACGGACTGTAACCAATACCAGTAAACGACTTCTACGCAAGCAAGCGTGGTTCTGAACAGATCAGGCAATCCATGCAAAGAAGTGTCACAAATGGGACATGAAACAGTCTGTGCACACACACACATGCACGCACATACGCACGCACGCACGCACGCACATGCGCGCGCACACACACATGCACGCACGTACGCACGCACGCACATGCGCGCACACACACATGCACGCACGTACGCACACACATGCACACACATGCACGCACGCACATGCGCACACACACACACACACACACACACACACACACACACGCACATGCGCACACACACACACATATATGCATGCACGCAAGATGTCCCAGCATTCATCGTCGCCGCCGCCGCCATCAGCATTCACCATCATCACTGTCATCATCTTCACCACCACCATCACCGTCATCATCATCATCACCGTCATCATCACCATCAGCATCCTCGTCGCCATCATCGTCGTCGTCAGATTCGTATTCCGTGTCATCGAATAACGGCGACCAGTCTTCCCAGCTCTCTTCTTCCCTGCGCCGTTCCCACTCCACCCTGTCTTTCTCCCTCAGCCTCTCCATCAACTGTGTCCTCTCATGTGTTGGGCGCGCGAGCGTTGCGTATGGCCACCGCCCGTTCCCGTAGCCCGACCCGCATCCGCGCACGACAAGCGTGTTCACGGGCTCAACGACAATGGCCTCGTAAAACGTGCTGACCCTGACGATGAGGCGCTGCGTGGCACGAAGCGAGAACGGCTCATCAATGTCGCAGTGCCAAAGTCGACACGTGCACACATCCTCCACACCCTCGACTTCAAAGTCGGCACGCTCAAACCTGGTAAATGCAAGGTCGCCGTGATGGATGGAGAGAGCGCCAATGCAGTTGAACGTGGCGCGTCCCACGCAACCATCAATGCTCGCGCGCAGGCAGTTTCTGATCGCCCCATCGATGGCACACGCCTTGAGGCTGAGGAACACGTGGTCAGAGAGGTTGTTGGTGTCTGGAATTGCTTTCATTGTCCTCTGTCCACTGAGCATCAGGTACGGCACGGTGCGAACAAAGCTGGCGCGAAAGCTGCTTTTGATGGACGCCTTCAGCTCCTTCACGCACAGCGGCACCTCCGCGTCAACGTGGGCGCCCGCCACGCACACGTACACGTGCGGTGGAACGTCGCACAGGTCACGGATGTTGTTCACGCAGTTGCAGAGCACGAGGTGGTCGGAGCGAGCGCCGAGGCTCGTCAGCTGTGCGCGCGTGAGCTTTGCCCCACCAAAGTCAAGCACCACCGTGCCCGCGTGCTCAAATTGCGGCAGCTCAACGGGCGCTGCGCCAGCATGCGTGTTTGGATGGCGGATGACGAGCCTCTCAATGTGCAGCGGGCACGTTATGCGCTTCACCTTGCAGTCTTCCAACAGCTCAATGTGGGTGGCGTTGGGGAGGTGCAGCAGCTCGGGGGCAGCGGCCATGCGGCACAGCTGGACGCGGTTGGCGTGGAGCTTGGCTGCTTCCAGGTTGACGCCGGTCAGGTCGAGGCGCTGCGCCGCCAGTATGACGGGCTCCTCGCCGAGCACGCGGGTGTTGCGCAGAGCCAGGTGCTTCACGCCTTCCAAGGGTGCCAGATCGAAGCTGTTTGCTGCATCGTCCGAAGCAAGCTCGACGCAAGGGATGCCTGCAAGTGCGCTGAAATCAGCCCGGTGGCCCAGGCGGCGCAGGCAAATGTGCTGCACGTCACGGAAGTCTGCGTCAAACGTGACCTCCTCAGCGGCCGTGTCCCACGTCATGCGCTCGACGTGGTGCACGGACAGCTTGTCAATTTTCGCACTCGGTGCAACAATGGTTAAGTGCCTCACATTGGAAGCTGTCAGCGACAGCAAAGGCTTGATGACGCTGAGAGTCATGCGATTGCCCAGCGCGTTGGCCAGGAGGGTGGTGCGCAGCGCCAGCACGCGGTCGGCGTCCTCTTGATCAAAGAGATCTGCTTTTAACGAGAAAAGGGCTGGAGCAGGCCGGGCACCACGCTGCTGCTGGTGCTGCGTATCT
>NW_004754893.1:384278-387629 GCF_000188695.1 Salpingoeca rosetta | reverse complement strand
GCAGCCCTGTCGCCAGCATCTCCCCGGTGGTGTGCGCCAAGCGGCAAGCGCAACATTCCCAACACTGCCCGCACACACTCTGTCAACAGCACAAGAGAACGAGTCTCCCATGCCAAAACAAGAGTCTGCGCAACACAATGCCGAAAACAGCACCCATGCCAAAGACCACATAACAAAGCCACCGCATCGATAAATTCCTCAGTCCCGCGTGCGACAGAAACATAAATAGCAGATGCGCCACGCACAAGGGCGCCCTCGCATCGCCGTCTCTCACACACAAAACTCATGCTGGCAGACACGCCCCGCGAGTGCAGGCAGCGCAGCACACAACAACAGCAACGCAGCGGCGCATATGTGCAACAAGTGCACACAAAACACCCCCCGCACCACTGTTATGCACAACACCAACCCTGATCACAAGGCGCGCCCAGTCTCTGCTAGCTGCAAGCGATTCTCTGTCAACGGTTTCACGTACTGTTTAACTCTCTTTTCAAAGTGCTTTTCATCTTTCCCTCACGGTACTTGTTCGCTATCGGTCTCGTGCCAGTATTTAGCCTTGGATGCAGTTTACCACCCGGCTTTGGGCTGCATTCCCAAACAACCCGACTCAAGAGAATAAACGGACCACACACCGCACATCAGCGCAAATAATGTAGCACCAACGGGACTCTCACCCTCTCCGGTGTCCTCTTCCAAGGAAACTCGGTGCTGCGCCAAACAACAATGCACATTGCGAACAACATGCACCATCACAAAGACATGCGACGGCCCGCATCCCATAAAGACTACAACTCGCCACAATATGAAAGAAGCTTGTGGAGATTCCAATGCTTGAGCTCTTCCCGCTTCACTCGCCGTTACTGAGGGAATCCTTGTTAGTTTCTCTTCCTCCCCTTAGTGATATGCTTAAGTTCAGGGGGTACCCTTGCCTGACCTGAGGTCAACAATGAGAAATGAGTAGAGGGGGAGGTGTTTGAGAGAGAGTGATAGAAGCGGAGTGGTGTAAATGGATGGATGCAGTCGTTTGTGCGCATACACTGCAACAAGTGCAGTGCAGTACACACAAACAGTGCTCCGTCCATCACAATTCCAGCTTTCCTCTCCCTGTCAAATAGTTTCCCTCTCTTCTTCATCAGTGTTTTTGCTCACATGACCAGTGTCACAAAAGCCACATAAAGATTGCAAGCACACAAGTGCACATGCCTCTACACACACACGCACAGCATACACACACGCTGCAGAACAACGATGCCAGTTGACACATCGCTCCACAGCTTGTTGTATCCTGATGCATATGCAGATACAGCATGCGTGTGCTTGCCGTGGTCTCGCAACAACGGCACCCACACAGCGACACTGAGTGATGACAACAGTATGAGAGTAGAAGTGGGATGTGTGTGTGAGTGAATCACGTCAACAGCAACAACACAATGCACAAGGCATCGTATCATCGTGCAGTGCAATCCACATGCTCACACACAGACACCCACTCCTTCTTCATCACAGTCATCACCATCACAGTTATCATCGCAATGGAGTCGTAAGCTCTCCTCTTCAGGGTCCAGTCTCACACAATACACACACACAGCAAAAATGTGTGTGTGCACGCATCGACTAACACCCCATGGCCACCAACAATGCACAGTGTGCAATTGAGATATGAGTACATGCATCATGGGCATTTCTTCTTACTGCTTACAAGCAACAAACAAACACCACACCAACACAGGTGCGCTGCTGCTGCTGCATAGTTGCAGTAATCAAATACACCCACACACACATACTCACACCCTCATAGGCACACAAAAACGCATTGTCAATGAGATTGAGTGGCGACACTCAGGCAGACATGCCCGCACGCACAGACACGCACACAATGGCGCATGCCCACACACACAGGCGCAATGTGCGTTCGAAGATTCAATGATTCACGGAATTCTGCAATTCACACTACATTTCGCGTCTTGCCACGTTCTTCATCGATGCACGAGCCAAGAGATCCACCGTTGAAAGTTGTCTCATGGTTTTTAATTTGGTTGTGTTGAATGAGATGTTGAGATTGAGATCAGAGTGGTTGCAGTGCATGTGCGAATGTGTGTACTCCAACGCACAATGTTTGTTGGCACACACTCACACACACATCACAACGCTCTCTCTCGCTCTCTTTCTCTCACTCAATCGTTTGTGGTTATCATGTATGTACGTATGTCCACAGCACAGCACACGTCTTTTGGCTGCTGTTGCTGTAGCAAGATACTTTCGCCCACACTGTCGTGTGTGCGCAATCGCAGCCGCTGCCACAACAACAATCCAAAACACTCTTGCTTGCTGTGTTCATTTCTTCTTCTTCTTTGCACGAGGCAAACAATATAACATTGCACACACACACAAGAACACCGCCATCGCAATGCAACACACACACGTATGTGCTCCACTGCGACACACACAATGCTCATGCACGCATGCACATGCTTATGCTTTGTTTTTGTCTTCATTCACACAATGCTCACTCCCACACACACAAAAGCGTGTGAGAGCGATTTGGTCGGTTGGTTGGCCCAGTTGGCTCGGTTGGCTCGGTTGGCTCAGTCCAGTGTCTCCACCTTCCCTTGCCATCCCTCACCAATTTTCACCATCCCTCACCAACCACGCTTTTCAGCGTTTTCCTTGTTGGAATGATCCTTCCGCAGGTTCACCTACGGAAACCTTGTTACGACTTTTACTTCCTCTAAATGATCAAGTTTGACCAGGTTCTCAGCAAAGAAACACATGGGCAGCTGTTGCCAGCGCCCACGCGCCAATCCCGAGGCCTCACTAAACCATTCAATCGGTAGTAGCGACGGGCGGTGTGTACAAAGGGCAGGGACGTAATCAACGCAATCTGTTGAATTGCGCTTACTAGGAATTCCTCGTTCAAGATGAATAATTGCAAGCATCTATCCCCAGCACGACGGGTTTTCACAAGAGTCCCCACGCCTTCCAGCGCAGGAATAGATGTTTATGAATGCAGAAAGCACAAGACTTTCCCCACCACAAACACCCAAAGCATACTCGCTGCCCCCGTCAGTGTAGCGCGCGTGCAGCCCAGAACATCTAAGGGCATCACAGACCTGTTATCGCCTCAAACTTCCTTCGGCTTACGCTCAATAGCAACGCCGAGTGTCCCTCTGAGTGGTGTGATGTGAGGAGTGCTTTCGCACAGCCCCACCAAGAAAGCGCACGCTTCCCTACACCAATCAGCAAGTCAAGGTCTCGCCGTTTACCGTAATCAAACAGAGATTTCACAACAAAGCTGGACGGCCATGCACACCTCCCTTGGAATCAAGAAAGAGCTGTCAATCTGTCAATCCT
>NW_004754893.1:381648-384144 GCF_000188695.1 Salpingoeca rosetta | reverse complement strand
TTGGTTTCCCTAAGGTCCCGATGGCGCCTCCATCACAGAATGATTTGTGCTGCCCACCGAGCCCTGGCCGGCATCGTTTATGGTTAAGACTACGACGGTATCTAATCGTCTTCGATCCCCTAACTTTCGTTCTTGATCAATGAAAGCGTCCTTGGCAAATGCTTTCGCAGTCGGCGGTCTTTCGTAAATCCAAGAATTTCACCTCTGACAACGAAATACCAGTGCCCCCAACCGTCCCTATTAATCATTACTTCAGACCCGATGTGGTGAGGGAGGAATAAGAAAACCTTGCGGTTTCTTCTTCCACACCCCCGCACCACACGCCAACAGTACAGGCCCAAAAGTCCTCTTCCGTTGTTCCATGCTAATCTATTCAAGCAAATCAAATGACTGCCTGCTTTGAACACTCTAATTTTTTCAAAGTAAAGCCCCCAACAGCGCCCCACCACTACGTGACTTGACACACACCCAATCAAGGGCACGCGCCAAAGGCGCCACCAGGGAGTATTAAAACTGCAGAGCGCAAACAGTGCAAGGCAAAGGCGAAACAGAGTCTCACCCCCACCACACACCGTGAACCCCGCATGAAATCCAACTACGAGCTTTTTAACTGCAACAACTTTAGTATACGCTTTTGGAGCTGGAATTACCGCGGCTGCTGGCACCAGACTTGCCCTCCAATTGTTCCTTGATAAGGTCTTTACATTGTTCTCATTCCAATTGCACAGTGCATAAAAAACACCGTGCATTGGTATTTATTGTCACTACCTCCCTGTGTCAGGATTGGGTAATTTGCGCGCCTGCTGCCTTCCTTGGAAGTGGTAGCCGTCTCTCAGGCTCCCTCTCCGGAATCGAACCAAATGTTCCCCGTCACCCGTTGTCACCATGGTAAGCCAATACCTTACCATCGAAAGTTGATAGGGCAGAAATTCGAATGAGACACCATCACACACAAAAGTGTAACGGTCAGCAAAGTTATTCTGATTCACCAGTCATGTTCCTGCTGGCTTTATACCTAACAAATGCAGCCCTCGAAAGGAAAAAATGTGCATACACACACCTCTCTCTCTCGGGCCTTGTCGCACGTATTAGCTCTAGAATTACCACGGCTATCCGTCTAGCACAACACCGCTCCGAAAAACGAGTTGCAAACTATCAAATAAACTATAACTGATTTAATGAGCCATTCGCAGTTTCACAGTATCAAGAATACTATTCATACTTAGACATGCATGGCTTAATCTTTGAGACAAGCATATGACTACTGGCAGGATCGACCAGTTATCTCTCCATAGAAGGGGCAGTGGCTGTTCGTGGTGTGTATTTGATGTGCGTGTAAGTAGATGAATGCATGTGTAGATGTGTGTGGATGCGTGTAGGTTGTAAGCCCATACACAATGCACACACACAATACACAACACATCACATTGCACACAACACAAACACAACACACCACAGCTGCCGCCCAGCTATGGCTGTCGAGGATTCAGAAGAGACGAGAGAGAGACAAGCAAAGGGAAAAGCGAGAAGAAAACACACAACAATACAATGAATGCTGTGCTTTTTCTCCTTCTTCCCCTCACTGTTCACTCACCCGCTCCTCCTGCACCCCAACAAACAAAGCTTCCACAAGCAACACGCACATCGCTGCACGTGCCACTCAGGTCGTTCTGTTTTTCTTTTTGGTTTTGTTCTTGTGGCTATGCACACAACAACAACCCCAGACACACACACAAGAGAGTGTGTGGATGAAGCAGTGTCATTCAATGCAAGTACACAATGTGTGTGCTGTTCTCAGTGAGTGCCAGTGACAACAACCTGCTCTGCCAACAAAACACACACCACCATTGTTTCACATGTGCATGCATGTGCATGTGTGTGTGCAAACAACGCAACGTTGCTCACACTACACACACCACAACACACACAGATACAATGGCAGCACGTGCCTGTCAGCAGCATGCAGTGCGCATGGCTCTCTTTCGAAACAACACACAACACTGTTTCGCATCAAACAGACTTCATCCACGCATGTGTGCGTGCCCAACATCATCATCGTGCTCACAGCACAGTTTGCCTCCACTCATGATAGAGTGTTGCTCAAGGCACCCTCTCAAGAAGAACAATCCACACCGCTCTCACGGCGGAATTGCCTCCTGCATGCGCAAGCTTGGTGTCATCAAGGACAGTCGCCACCTGCCGCTATTCAAAACAACAGACAGACAGCGCCCACCCTCTATCAGAGATCACAGCAGATATACACACATACATGTGCCTTGCCGTCACTCCGCCAGCGGCTTGCAACTTGCTTCAACATCATAGACTTTTGGCTCAACACCAGCAATCCATGCAAAGCTTTGCTTGCTCTCGCTCGCATTACTTCATCGACCCGCATGTCACAGCGGGCTGCGTCTTGCCTCCAAAGGCAACCACAGCCACACCCACAACACACAGCTGACAACGTTTTTGTTTTCACTGTGCCACATCCACGTGTGC
>NW_004754893.1:356593-381466 GCF_000188695.1 Salpingoeca rosetta | reverse complement strand
TGCGTCTCGCTATGTCACGTGAATGTGAGGAGAGAAGAACAATCAAGAGCCAACAATGCGTGTTTGTGTGAGAAGAATGTCCAGCGCTTCACACTGTCACACTCAGAGGAAGCTGAACAATCAGCTCGCCCTCTTTCCGCAAACACAGTCGTTGCTCGCCACAGGCGCATATGTTGTGTGCTGCTCTTGCTTCTGTGTAGTAGAGATGCGTTTGCTCAAGGTGCGAGTAATCACAAGAGCACACATAGAGACACGAGCAATCGCTTGCTCCAACCCACATGTGCCTCATCATACCCACACACATCGCTCGCGCATCACACACACAAGCATTCACACACACACACACACGCCCGTGCTGTTCTCATTTCATGTGCTGCGCATGCATGCGTGCTCGTGCAAGCAGTGCTCACAACACACATAAGAGTGTCGCTTCGCTGTGCCTGCAATCGCACACACACACATTACACACACACACCAAATGAAGAGAGAGGTCAGCAGAACACAGCAGGCCCAAGACCCAAGAAGAAAGAGAAGTTGTAGCTGCAAGGGCGCAGACGCGGCTTTTCGTGCCCGCAAGCAATCCTGCTCAGCGACAATCGCTTAGCTCTCATGCTTGCGCCTCTACTCAGCGGCTCTTTGCCTTTGCCTTCTCTTTTCCTTATTTGTCTTGCTCATTTGCATCCTTCCTCTCATGTATGCCAATCCATCGAGCGGCAGCTGTTTGAATCCTTACTTTGCCCTCGTGCACTTTGCCTGCAAGCACCGCAATCTAGATTCAGTGAATCTGCTAGATCTAGATTTGTGACTGGATCTAGCAAGTACGCACAGCTTCACTGCATCAAGATTATTCACATTGCTCACACCCCAGATTCCCCTGGCCCGTGACCAACCAATGCTTGCATGCATGCAATTTGCTTGCGCTGGTAATTCGCTGCAGCTGCACAGCTGCCTCGCGACGCAGTGTTCAGACACTACTCATGACAGTTTTGGGCTTTTTTCTGTCACAACATCGCACTTTTTCTGCACCCGCTTTTTGACTTCACCGACCCAGTCTCCCTACTCCGGTGATCAAGTGAGCAAGCGAGCAAACGTCACTGCACCATGCCATGAGCTGCTGCAACACGCACAAGACCACGTGGCTGGCTTGCAGGCACACGTGCGCACGAGCACACTGCACTGTGTGCACTTCTACTTGCCTGCAGGCACGCTGCGCTGAAGCAAGAAGGAGCAAAGCAGAGGAACTGAGGAGTAGAGCAGCAAGAAGGGATTCGCTTCCATGTGATTGCACAAGCGACAAGCAAGCAGGCAGAGAACGACGAGGAGCAGCGCAAGGGACACGTGTGCACGTGTGTGTGCATGCGTTTGTGCGTAGCTGTTGCCTGCAGGCACGGGAACGTGTTTCTGATTGAAGTGAATTGAATGAGTAGCGATCCTCTGCTGGCTGCAGACACACTTGCATGCGCTTGTGCAGTTGTGCTGTGTTGCTCGCAAGCATTGGTAGCTTCTTCTACTTGCATTGGATTCACTGCACAACGATCCCTCTGCTCACTGCTATGTTGCTCGCAAGCACTCACAACTTCTCCTACTCGTGTTGGATTCACTCCACTACATCCCTCTGCTCAGTGCTGTGTTACTCGCAAGCACTCACAACATCTCCTGCTTGCATTGGATTCACTCCTCGACATCCGTCTACTTACTCGCAAGCACTCACAACTTCTCCTACTTGCATTAGATTCACTCCACCACATCCGTCCGCTACATCCCTCTACTCACTCGCAAGTACTCACAACTTCTCCTGCTTGCATTGAATTCACTCCACTACATCCCACTCGCAAGTACTCACAACTTCTCCTGCTTGCATTGAATTCACTCCACTACATCCGGCTACTCACTCGCAACTTCTCCTGCTTGCATTGGATCCACTCCACGACATCCGTCTACTCACTCGCAAACACTCGCAACTTCTCCTGCTTGTTTGGATTCACTCCACCACATCCGTCTGCAAGCACTCACAACATCTCCTGCTTCCATTGGATTCAATCCACAATGATACCTCTACTCACTGTTGTGTTACTCGCAAGCACTCACAACATCTCCTGCTTCCATTGGATTCAATCCACAATGATACCTTTACTCACTCGCAAGTACTCACAACTTCTCCTGCTTGCATTGGATTCACTTCACCACATCCGTCTACTCGCTGCAGACACCTCGTGCGTACGCTTGCTTGCTCTGTGCTTGTTGCTTGCAAGCACTCACAACTTCCCTTGCTTCCACCTTGTTCACTTCACAACACGCCTCCACTCACTCGTCACTGTGTCACTACATCACCCACCATGCCTACACGCATCTGCAATCGACCCTTTATCAATTCACACCATCACTCACACACCGCTCTGTCACTCCGCTCACCACTTCACTCCACTTCACTTCACCCAGCAGCATCGCCTCCCGTCTTGGACTCACTCTCCAACATCACCTGCGCTTCCTCTCTCGCCTCCAGCAGCGATATGATCAGGTGCGCTACAAGCTCGCTGCAAACGCCTTCTTCTTTTCCCACTCCACCTTCTCTCTTCGCGCATGCGTGCTACTGCTTGCAATGTTTGCGTTTCTGCTTCCTTTGCTCCGCCTCCACAATCACAACACAACCCAAACACAACAGCACACCCATGCATGTGCCGCTTTGTCCCTTCTTCTCACCCTTCACTCACTTGTTTCCTTCTCTTCTCCCTTTGCCTTTCCACATTCCATGCGCTTGCATTGTTGCTTTGCACTTGTTGCCACATGCTTCATTCACCCTTGTCTCTCCCTCTCTTCCATCCACTCACCGCCACACAGTACCTATCCTCACAACATCACACATCCTTCACTTCACACAGCACAACACAGCACCACAACACGACCCACTGTGCGTATTTGTGCTTCCCTTCATCCCCTTCCTTGTCACCGCAAGCCTTGTCTGTCTATTTTACCTGCATTCCATCCCCCTCCTGTCTTGTTTCAATTTTTGCCACTGCTGCTGCTGTTGCCATGTGCTTGCACGCCTTCCCTTGTCCATGTTCACTACTTTGTGCCGCCACTCCTTACCTTCCCTCACCATACCTTTCCCGCCTCGTTCATGTTTCATGCTGCATGTGCTACAACACATCGTAAACCCATCAAGCCCACACTGCCGCCTTCTTCACCACCATCCCTGTTCACATCCACCACCACCACCACCAGTTGCTGCCATCATCACTCGCTTCATCCTTTTCCCACACTTCCACGTTCACAGCTGCTGCTGCTGTCCTCACCTGCATGCAACACCCACTCCACAGCCACACGCACAGCTCACCACCAATCCAATCCACATCACAACAACACACACTATGTTGACTTCACCGCAACCATCAACAACCATCAACCACCAGCACCATCACACGATACACACAGCCGCACATGCGTGTTGCATTGTATATTTCCACTTCACTTCAGCAACACGACAGCAAGCAAACACACACGCACACATACACGTGGCAAGAACAGGCGAGAAAGCATCCCCATATCAACTGCAAGCAACACACACACAACAACAAGCGACAGCTCCATGCTACGCCACACCGCTTCACTCCCCCCATCAACCGCCATCATCACCTTCAGCCAACAACAACAGCAGCAGCAACAGCAGTGTGCATGCTGTGGCAAGAGAAGAGAGAGAGAGAGAAAGGAAAAGGGAAGGAAGAAGCATACAAGGAGAGAGACGTGCACGCTGTCAAGAACAACACGACACAACACAACACAACACACAACACCCACTCACGCTCCCCTCCTTCTCCAACGAGGTGCGTGGTCTATGGCAGCCCCACGTCTTGCTTGCTTGTCCTGTGTCCTTGCTTGCACGTGTGGCCTTGCTTGGTTGTGCGTGCCATGCCATGTGTTCCAACAAACAGCCTGCACTTCCCCTGCACAAGCATCCATGTGTTTGTGTGCATGTGCGTGTGAGGATGACAAGGATGGAAGAGCGAAGGGAGTAGAAGAAGAAGAAAAAGAAAGGGAGAGATGGGAGGTGCGTGAGCACAGACGATGGTGATGGGCGCACACGACGTGGCAGTGACCACACACACACACAAACACACACACAGAAGCAGTAACGCACAACTGACACAACAGACACAAACAAGGGGGGAACAAGAGCAGCAGCGGTGCAACACACACACACACACACACACGAACCAGGGAAGGACATCAGCCAGCCAGCATCATCCAACACCCCTTGCATCCACTGGTCCATCCATGCAGCGGTGGTGGCAGGAGAGGGAGAGGAAGAAAGGGAGAGGAGGAAGAGAATGCCCTGTCTTGCCTGCCTGCCTGGCTGTGTGAGGATGTGTGCCTGCACACCCACTCATTGCCTGTCTGTGTCTGTGTCTGTGCGTGTCACCATCCATACACACACGTGTGTGTGTGTGTGTGTGACAGATACACACACACACACAGTGTGAATCACAAGCAGACACAGCATGAACAACTTGCACACAGTCACAGTCACACACATACGCAAGTGCAACGCACCGTGGGTTGGCATCAGACTGCGTGTCAGCGTGTGCGTGTGTGTGTTCACACACGTGTGTGTGGGTCGATGCAGCGCATCATCCCTCTCTATGCGTGGGCCACATGCATCCACGGCAGCAGGAGTGCGTGTGAGATCACAACACCCACCGCAGCCACATCCACCTCTCCCTCCTCCACACACACAAACACACGCACCAGCACAGCGGTCAAACCAATTGACAGAACTCGCCCAAACTCACGGTGCCAGCGTGCCATGGGCCTGTGCAGCACATATGTCAGCCTCACCGACCGTGGGCAACGCCTTGCATGCCTTTGGCCCTGCACACATCCATGGTGTGGGCGCTGCTGTACGTGTTCTCTGCTTGCACCTGTTCACCATCACACCATCACCCACCACACCCCACACAGTCCATGGAACCAAACGAGACCACCCACAACAGGACCGCCAGTGAGTGCCCGTCACAACGCGCACCCTCTCCCCCCTCTCCACCAACCCTGCGCCAGCCACGCACTCGAACAACGCAAGCCACCACCTCCCACTCAAACACACACACGCACCTTGATTCGCGCTTCGCCTGCTGCTTGCTTGTTTTTGTTGGTCTTGTTGATTCGTGTTTGCACGATTAGTGGAAGATGCCACAAATAATCGCCCACTGCTGCGTTTGTGCGGCAACTGCTGTTTGCCTTTGCTTGTTGAAGGGCGGACTTGCTTGCTTTGCTGGTTGGTTGGTTGGTTGGTTTCAATGAGACAAGAAGAAGAAGGAGAAGGAGAAGGGGGAAGGGGGAACAGCACTGTGCGTGTGAATGCAACGCAGGCTGACAGGCCTTGCAGGCTGAGGAGGGGCAGGGAGAAGAAGGAAGAAAGGGGGGATGGAAAAGAAGAAGAAACAAACACACGCACACACACGCACACACACATGCACAGCTGTGGACAGCATGCATCCCCTCTCTCCTCTCCTCCTCTTCGCTTCCTCCTCCCTCCCCCTCCCTTCTCACAGTCACAACAGACAACTACCAGCCACAAAGGGATGGAAGAGAAAACAAACAAGGGGAGGGGGGCAACAGCTACCCAGCCAGATCGCCATGGAAGCAAGAGGCGAGATGGAGAGGGGGGGGGGGAGGGGAAAGGAGAACACCGTCCATCAACATGCACACACGCACACGCACACACATCTATTGGGATCCCCCACGTCTTCTGTCCTTGCTTCCCCTCCATCCTCTTCCTTGGCCTGGGTTGAGTTGGGTTGGTTGAGGTGGCACAGCTCGCCATGGCATGGCATGCGTGGATGTGGGTTTGGGCATGGGTGTTGGATGTGGATGGGTTCCTCTCTGTGTGTGAAAAGGGAGTTGGAGGGAAACAGTGGAAGGGGTGGTAGCAGCAGAGAGAAAGAAGGAGAAGAAGCAAGGGAAGGGCGGTGGATGTGAGCATGCCATGCATGAGTGGATAACAACAACACATGGGGTGCAGCGATGATGATGTGCTTGGTGTTGTGCGTTGTGTGTGATGGCACAAGAACACAAAGGTCAACCACACACACCTCGTCGTCGATCAACGCATCTGCCTGGCAAATGCGCACACGCGCACGCACATCTGCAGTCACACACACAGTCACACATGGCATTGCAGAGTGAGACAGCGCACCACGCACACCCATACACAGCAATGCAAAACACAACCGTCACAACGACAACATATCTCTCCCCTCATCTCCATCCCCCAATGCACGGTCACATGACCAGGTACACAGCCGTGGTGGTGATGATGGCCATGATGAACGCCTTCCTCCCAACTTCCCCCCAACCCCTTCCACCAAACACACACAATATCGCGTGCCCTCACCTCGTACATCGTGTTGCTGTCGGCGTGGTTGATGGCGATGCACACACATGCACACACGCACACATCGCCGTGTGTGTTCCCAGTTGAGATGAGCAAGGGGAGGGAGACATAGGCGACACGACACGATGGCCAGTCAACCCCAGCCAATCCAATCCAGCATCCACTGCCGTGTGTTGCCTGCTGCAGTCATCATCACAATCACACAATCACAAACAGGTGCGCAGGTACAAGCAAAAGGAATGAGCCACTGATATGTGTGTCACTGTCCTGTGATACCACCACCACATGATTTCACGTGCATGTGCACACGCACCCCCATCCCCCAACCAACATCATCGCCCTCCTATCACTTCCTCTCCCTCCTTTCGCTCCGCACTCCCACGTTGCACCACCACCGCCATCACCACCACCACCGTGTCACTTCCCTCCTCCCCCCGCTTCTCACCACTCCACACAAACCAGCCCACCAACCAACCAGCCGCCAACGATCATCCTCACCTGTGCTTGATGCAGCCAGACAGCTAGCCGATGTGCCACAGCGAAGCCAAACAAGGGAACCGCAATCACATGTCACGGCCACCATCGTCATCGCTGATGGAGCAGAAAGAGGAGATGACAGGGGAAGAGTGGTGGGCACGGGCCGTGTCTTTCCTTGTCTTCATCAGTGCAGCCCCAAACACGGTGCACAGCGCACGTGCACACGCACGGCCGTCATCACAGCAGCACCAGCAGCAGCACAAGCTTGCATGCCTGCCTGCGTGTATGCCTGTGAGGCATGAAGAAACCAACCAGAGACGAACAACAATGACCGGTGGTGGTGAGGACAGGAAAGGAGGGACACAAGGGGCCACGCATGGGAACATGCAGCATGTTGTGGGTGGGGTGCATCACCTACACACAAGAACAACGAAGCAAGCAAGCAAGCAAGCAAGCAAGCAAGCAGGCACACCACATCCACCACATCCAACACTCCTGCAATACCTGTGTTGGCGGCTGTCTCGATCACGCGTCAACCGCGCCACATCACATGGGAAAGGCCGATGATGATGATGACACAGAGCAAAGGCGATAGGTTGGGAAATGAGGAAGGAAATTCGGTTGGGGAAACCCGCACACATGCGCCTGCAGCCACGCACACACACACATTTGAGTTGTGTGATTGATTCATGTGAGACACACGTCAGCGCAACCACCCCACAGCCAATGTCTGCTTTGATGTGTTGGCATACATGTGTACATGCGTGCGTGTGAATGTGTTTGCCACCAGTCCACCCTTCACCGCACACACACACACACACACACAGCGGCAGCGTCTCACCTTGTGCCTTCTTCTCTCTCACATTTGTGTGTGCGTGTATCGCCCTGCTCGTGTCATGAGGGCTTGGGAAGAAATCGGCCACCGTCCTGTGCAAATCACACACATGTGCACATGCGCAAGCACAAAGAACCAAATCAGCAAGAATGACACCACGCAGTGAGCCAGTATGGCAGAAACAAACCACATCCACCTCGTTTGCCACATTCACATCACCCACATCACCACCTGTGCATGCACATGTCACATCCCCAAACACAGATACACACCACCACCGCCACAAGCAGCACATCTGCACATGCGTGTGCGTGCGCCGTGTACATCCACCACAAACCACTCACCACCATCATTGTCGTCGTCACGCGAGGCAACGGCACATCGACGCGCAATACACCCTGTATGTGTGCGTGTGGAGAAAGAGGCGAGTTGGCACAGAATCAGGATATCAACGACAACAACATCCATTGCCACCACCAACAAACCCAACGACATCCAACCAGCACCGCACAATCACCCCCGCATACATGCTGATGTTCACACCCAACACATCACACACCACCCACATCACCACAACCACAACCACCATCATTCATCTCACCTCCACATCCATGGCCGCATCCGCTGCTGTTGGTGAAAATGACGAGGAGGAGGAGGAGGAGATGGACAGAGGGTCAGTTCATCCACAATGCAGCCACACATCCGCTGTTGCTGTTGCTGCTGGTGGTGGAAAGGGTGAAAACAACGGCCCCTTGCCACGCCGTGTCCTTTGCTCGCTCGCTCGGCTGCTTGGTTGGTCGGTTGGATGGAAGCGGGATACATGGCCCTGTGTCCAAATCAATCGAAAAACAGGAGAGAAGAACAGACACATGAGTGGACAGAACAGACAAGGAAAGAGGGAAGCGAAGAAGGAAATACAACGTGTCAACCATACACACACACACACATCTAAGTCGCCCTTCTCACCTCCATCACTCGTCATCGTCATCGTCGTTGGTTCCACCGCTTCATGCGCCTCCTCAACGCTGTCAAATGTGTGTGCACGCACACAAGATGGGAAGAATGCAGGGGGGGTGAGGTTGACAGCGAAGCATCATCAACCACCCGCCAGCCCCATCCAACCACCCGCATTGACACACATTCACACGCACGCACACATGTTGTCCCCACTCATCCCACCACCATGCACACACACATTGCTCACCTTTTCATCAGAGCGACTGACATGTGCAATGTCTGCCTCACGCCAGATTGAGGCTGGTGTCAGCTGGGTGTGATGGCGGCTGTGCAGTCGATGGCGATGACGGTGACAGCGGAGCTGAGGTGGAAGAAAGAAAGGAGAGAGAAATGGGGAGGGTGATGATGATTGGGTCGTTCATGGCGGCTGCTTTCCCCTCCTCTGATGTGGCCCTGGCGCCCATGCAACCAACACACAACGACAAGACACAACGGCATCATCACACACAAGGCACAGGCATGGCATGTGAGCACAGCAGGCGTATTCAGCTTCCTGCTCATCCTCTGCTTTCCTCCTCCTCGCCCCACCATAACCACACACACACACACACACATCTGCGCCTGATGGCGTCGCTGTGGTTGGATGTGCCCGCCATGACCATGGACGTGTGTGTCCACAGCTGCTCCTCCCAATCCATCATGTGTGTGCACCGCCCATCATCCGCCAACGATCCTCACGCAGTCGCTCCCTACAGCCGCAAACACACACATGCACACATTGCATGTGAGTTGCACAGCTACACTGCTGCACCAGGCACAGCAGCAGCAACAACAACACATGCACCATGTGCCAACCAAAGCATCCATGATGGGCTCACCTTGCTCACATGTAGGAATACTGCATGAGCACAGCAGCGGCAGCCGAATTGGGGGAGTTGCAGCAGCAGCAGTCGGCATGCGAGCCCGCTTCCAAGTGATGTGTGCTGGTACCTCACCACCTGTGCATGCGTGTGTGTGTGCGTGTGGTTGCAGGGAACGTGGATGGGAACAGAACACAATAGGCACAGCGCAAACCATCACGTCAGCACAGCAGAACGAGTGATTGACATCACACGCACCACGTGGGTGTGTGTCGGTGTGTGTGCGTGTGTGTGTGTGTGTCGGTGTGTGACCATCATCTCCATCAACCCTCTTCCCTCGTTCACTTCATTACACCCCATCGTCACAGCCCCATCACACAACCAACCAATCACTCATCACCACCCACATACCATGTGCGAGGCGAGTGCAGCTGGCACGCGTGACAAGTATCCTCGACATTTCCCTCATCCTGCTGCTTGTGCGTGTGCATCGCCTGTAAGTGTGTGGTTGTGTGCGAACACCAGCATGGTGAGTGAGTGGGAGGGAAGAGGGAGCATTGATATGTGTGCGCAGTCATACTGCTGCTGTCGCTGCTGGTGTTGTGCATGCAGGTGTGAAGAAGAAAGGGAAGAGGGAGAGAAAACAGAAAACAGAAGGAAGGAACAAGACATGCTGCACCCCATCCATCCATCCATCCCTCTTCCTCACACCACCACCACTACCATCCTCTGTCACCAGCCACACCACACCACACCACACCGTACTCACCCAGCATCCCCCACCCCACCTCATCCATCTCACCCCACCTCATCCAGCCAACATACATCTCCTCTCCGTTTTCCCTCTTCTTCTCGCCCTCACATCACCTCTGCTGGTTCCAGCCGAAAGTGCAACTTGTGCTGTCGCCACCTGTTCCCAGCAGCAAACAGCCAGCTTCCGCCAGCAGCAGTGGGCGATGGGTTGCTTGCTTGCTTGCTTGCTTGGTTGGGATGCGTTCAGCAGCAAGTGGTGGTGGTGGTGCATTCTCTGTTGCTGCTACATCGGCGGTGGAGGGTGTGTTGGCTGCTGTTGTTGTTGTTGTGATGGCCGCCAGGGAGGGCGAGAAAGAGAGGGGAAGATAAGCAGCTGCTGCAAGGTGGAGAATGTGCAGGTGTGCAGGCAGTTGTGTGTGAGAACGACGAATGAGACAGCGCATCAAGCAAGGCAAAACAGGCAGCCACACCACACATACATGCACACATTAATGTGGGACAACAAGGGGAGACAGGGGCAACAAAGACAGCGACCACAAAACACGCACGCTGGCGCTGTGCGCAGCATACACACACACATACATGTACAGTGATGCACTCACGTTGTTCATCGCTCGCTTGCTTTGTGGTGTGTGTTGGTGCTGCTGCTTCCACAGCCGCACAAGCGTGGCTGGATGGTCATCACATGGCAACGCCCGTCTGTTCATCCCACCAGAGCAGTGGTGGTTGGTTGATGGAGGGGGAGGGGTGACAGCTGCTGGCTCAAGGCCCTCTGTGTGGCGACAGCAGGAGGGAAGGGGAAACGAGCAAGCGTGGAGGGTGGTGGTGTTGGCGGTGTTGAGGATGGGAAGGAAAGGATGTGAGGAAACACAAGAAAATGAGGTGGTAATGATGATGGCGTGTGGATGGGTGGAGAAGAGCACGTACACATAGACACACACACACACACACACACACACACACACACACACACACACACACACACACACACACACACACACACACACCTGCCACGCGTTGTCGCCGCTGAACAGGGTGATCCTGGCAGACTCCAGCGTTGACAGTAGCAAATAGCACAAGCATGACACACGAGTTGGCAGATGGTGAGAGTGGTGGAATGGACACGAGAACAAGCGAGCAACGCACGCACCACAAACCTCGCCACACTCACTCCAGAACTCCCTGTCCCAATGACTCACTCCCTCACCTGTGTGCACTTGGGTACAGAGGGACTTGAAGAACTCCTCAAACACAAACACAACGGGTCTCTGCATCGTCTCCACCACCTCATCAGGGATCGACCGCAGGATCCTCGGAAGCTGAACACAGTTGTGTGTGTGTGTGTGTGTGTGTGTGTGTGTGTGTGTGTGTGTGTGTGTGTGTGTGTGTGTGTGTGTGTGTGTGTGTGTGTGTGTGTGAGCGACGTGCCATCACCAAACACAAAACCACCAAAGCACATCACCCCTCACGCATCGCTTCACATACCCATGTCACCGATCTGTCACCGCACCTCGAGGAGCCTGTGCTCGGGAATGCGGATGCTGAACGTCTCCCAGTCCAGCAGGTCCTGGTAGGGCTGCAAGAATGCAAAAAGGAAACGCCAGAACATCACATCACAGCGCCATGAGCGACGGGAGGGGCACATCCACACAGTGATGTGACACACAAGAAACACACAAACACACACACAATGTACAATCCATCCATACGCACCAGCACGTAGTGATCGACGACAATGACGGGGATGGTACCCGCAGCCATGATCTATGAGGCATGAAAGGGGGTGACAGGAGATGGAAGGTGGTGAGAGCACAAACAGGACCGAAATCGTCTGCAAAACACACACACACACACACACACACTCACTCTCTCTCTCTCTCTCACACACACAAACACACACACACACACACCTGAAGGGGTGGTACCCAAATGCTTCCACGATGAGCCCAAACTTGGTCTCCAGCGCCAGTTCCGTGTACATGTACTTGTTGAACTCTTCCTCTGCCTGCTTACACGAGGGGTCATATCCACCCTTCCCCTCACGGCCCATGCGCTCTTCGCCAAACCACCGACACGCGTACACCCACACAATGCCCCTGCGCATCCAAGCACAAACGCAAGTGGTGTGTGTGTGTGTGTGTGAGGTGGATCCAGACAGACACGCACACAGCACCAAAACCAGCTGACTCCGAGGCAACACACGACACACACACGGAACACAAGAACACACAACACTCGCACGCGCAGCACACCACACCTGCCATTGTGCAGCTTGGGGAGGTGGTTGCACATGGCACCAAGAACGAGCAGACTTGGTTGGTGTCTCTGCAAACAGGGAAAGAAGACACACGTCAAGCAGCGGCACCACAACAGGTTTGGAGTGAGGTTGCAGTGGCACAAGAAGCGCGAGTGGTGGTACAGTGAGCGACACCAACCCCTCAAATCAACCAGCAGCAGCAGCAGTGAACATCGAACCCCACATCGCACCACGTCACATACACACACACACATGCACAGACCTGAAGGTGACGAGGTACTTTCTGTTTGTGCGGGCGGAACGCGTCGCTCCGGTGTGAATGAATGAATGTCACCATGGAGAAGAGTGGCATGGACACACCGAGGCCATTGCGATGGTGGAATTCGCTCAGGCCAACCTGATGCAGGTGGTGATGCGAAACAAGGCGGCATTGGTGAAGTGTAAGCAACAGCAGTCGTAGATGGTGAGCGTAGGCACGCACAGTCATGTTCCAGCACACACACACATAAGTGTTGTACCTTGGCGACGATGGCGTGTTCTGCATGCCAGGGGAGACATGGTGCGTCACTGTACTCAAACAGGATATGGTTGCGACCCTCTTTTCGATACGCAAGTCTGCCATGCATCATCACATGTGAGCGTGTGTGTGTGCGTGTGTGTGTGTGTGTTTGGAAGGCAGCCATGAACACAGGTTCTCTCGCACGCACGACATCAAGATCCACAAGGACCACCAGCACCACAAGCACCACAAGCAACAACAAACCACCACCTCATCTGGAGAGATTGCGCTCGATGGCTGCGCTCACGGGATGCATCGACTCAATGTTGCCAGAGTACGTGCTGTGCATGCAATCTTTCAGCCGCAAGCGCGCAAACACAATTATGAGGTGGTGGTGGGTGATAGTGACTGCTGTGGAAGCCCGTGCATCTGCACCGACGCGACACACACAATCACACACAATCACACACACACACACAACACAAACACAAACACACAGCGCACCTTCACACCAGCACGACACGTCGGTGCCTGGGACGAGGAGGCAAGCCCTGGACGGGTCATCGGTGCTGTACGGCCGTCACGGATGGCGGTTCGGATGGCGCGGTAGATGGCTGGCAGGGGCGGCCTCTTCGTCAGCACTCAGAGGGTATACGTACACCTGCCATAGATGCACGCACGCATGAACACGCAATCATAACACACACGCGGACAAAGAGTGTGAGGTCATCATGCTTCGGTTGCACGCCATTCCACGCCGTTGCTGTTGCTGTTGCTGTGTTGGTGGATCTTCGCCTTGAACGATGGGCACGTGCGAAGAGCATCGATGGATATGCCGTGCGGTCATCGCTGACATCAGGGGCCGTCATTGGCAGTGCGATGGTGCAGCGGCATCTCGGGGCAGTGCGTTCTGGTAACAGTGGTGGTTGTGGTGGAGACGATGGGTGCATTTGTTGTGTGATGAGGCGCGCGGATGAAAGGGGATGGGAGGAGTGTTGGGAGATATCTGCAACAAACCGCTGCACACACACACACACGCACACGCACACGCACACACACACACACACACACACAAACACACACACACACACAAACACACGCACTGTGTCAAAGAGTTCATTCTCTTCGGCAGACATGAAGCTGTAGAGACGAAGTCGTGAAGAGAACCGCACAGAAGGATTGCAAGACGATGGCGAGTGATGAGTGGTTCAGTGTGCACAGCTGCACCACCATCAGCAGCAGCAGCAGCGGCGTCGGCCGCAATGCGCCCGCAACAACAACACAATTCGGTGGTCGCACCTCATGTCACCATCATCCTTGTGCCGGAGCAGCGTCTCCCTTCCTCTCTTCAGCTTCCAGGTGTACCCTGTGGCCCAAACACGCACGAGGAACAGAGATTAGGACCACACATCGTAGCACAAGATCAAACGATCACAAGCAAAGAACAGACAGCAGACGCATGGAAGAATGACCACGTCGACGACACATATGTACACACGCTTACACATACAGCGTGCGCATACTTTTGAAAGCATTCGCTCTGTCCCGCCACGAGCAGCATCTTGCCAATGTTACCAACATTCTGCTCCATCGACTCAATCAAGGGCATCCAGTGGATGGCAACCTGTTCGTTAACGGTGGCGAGATGGGTGTTGCAGTGAGCGAGGGAACGTGCGCAGGAGTGATGAGCCGTCATCACACGGTGGCTGAGCGTAATGAGAAACACACACACACACACACACACACACACACACACACACACACACACACGTCGCTCACTGTCATGCTGCGACGTGGGCATGCCATCATCATCCCCAACACTCATGTCCAGCGAGATGATACCACGCAAGCGGGCTGCTGTGGGGTGTGTGCGTGAAAACCACGTGTGCATGGGGCAGGTGATGAGCACCTATAGCGTGTATGCCATGTGAACTGACTTGATTGCAAGCTGGGGGATGAATGATGTGTGACCACGAGAGAAGACTGACCGATGTCAGCGCAAATGCTGTGATTGCTCGCTCCGGTACCGCTCTGGAGGTGCGTCCCACTCAAAGGTGGCCTTCTGTATTGCTGGTGCCTTGGTCTCCGCCACTCTCACTTGCGGATTCCTGTCTGTTTGTTGTTTGCGTGGGAGGAAGAGACGATGCATCCGTGAGAACACACGTGCCAACAGCAGCAGCACCAGCAGCAGCAAGACAGCAGCAGTGACAGCAGGGACTGTGGTTTGGAAATCGGATCACCACCGTGCACTGATACACACACACACACACACACACACGCACAACACACACAGAGCGGAGGTGTGATTGCACCCACCTCGCAGGTGGCCGTGAATGACACTGCTTGTCGCTTGCCTTGTGGTATGCGTATATCAGCGGCAAGTGTTGCCAGTGCACTCTCAAGAGCGTCGTTAGGTTTCTGCAGGCCACTGCCATATCCAACCACAAGAGAACAGCACATGCTCACGTTAGCCAAGCACAACAACGACGACCTGACGACGACGAAACCACCACTTTCAGCAGACCCATCCTTGTGCCACAAGATGAAGAAGGAAAGAAGGGAATCCACACCCACAGCCACAACAAGACAGCAACAGCAACAACCGACAGCACTGCCACCACAAACAGGACACCGCGTCCCACGTTCACGTACTTGGTTGCGTGACGCATGGAGCGAACGAATAGTGCCCAAGAAGAAGAAGAACAAGAACAAGAACAAGAACAAGAAGCAGAAGTCGAGGAAGGGACAGCGGGCATGGTGTGTGTTGGCTAACCTGAGGATCGTTGACGTGACGCCTGTTTTGTGTGCATGTGTGTGTGTGTGTGTGTGTGTGTGTGTGTGTGTGTGTGTGTGTGTGTCAGAGACCTTTCTTCCACATTGGTCTGGTTGGCTGTTGGTGACTGGGTAGCGATCACCAACAATCCCCTCTTCCCCTCTCCCACATCTCTCTTCTCCCCCATGCTGCTGTTGCGGTGACTGCCACATCACCCCCTCCTTCCTTCCTTGCCTTACCTTCCCTCGTTGTGTGCACTGCACCAAAGAGAACAAGAAGAAGAAGAAGAAGCGTGCAAGCAAGAAGCGAGTTTGGGCTGCCACATCTCCACAGTCGTCGTGTCATCGACTGATTTCAGCTTTCCCCGTCTTCTGCACAAACACGCACAACAGACGTTTGTCGTGGCTGGTTGCGCGCAATGCACACACACACACCACACACACACACACACACACACACACACACACACACACACACACACACACACACACACACACACACACACACACACACACACACACACACACACACACACACACACACACACACACACACACGCTGCATTCGCTGCGACGAAAGGAAAGGATGGATGGGGAGGTGCGTGGTGGTGGTGGTGGTTGGCGGTGGTGGTTTGGTCACACACTCAGCAACAACAACAACAGCAGCAGCAACCACAACAACAACAGCAGCAGGGAGCAGCAGGGGGGATATTGATGATGATGACAATGACACAAGCAATCCATCAATCAATCAATCAAGCAGACGAGCCAGCACACAAGCAAGAAGCAAGCAAGCCAAGGGACATGTATTCATTCACTCCACTTGGACGAGCGACACGTCCACCACGTGGTGCGTGCGTGTGTGTTGTACTCACAGCTCTGCTTCCTTCACACTGTTCCTCCCTGCCTCGCAGTCCTCTCTCCCTTTCTTTCCCTTGCACACCCCTTGCTTTACCTGCTCTCTGCACACCATCTCTTCTCCACTTCTCCCCCCCCCCCCTCACTCACACGTCTCAAGTCACATGCCTCTCACCTCCCCCTTTGCCTTTGGCTGCAACGCTGTGTGTCTTCATCTCCACCACCACCACCTGTTTTGCAGGCTGACGATGAGGATGATGATGGTGGCTTGAATGACAGCACCGTGTACTTGAGCGGGTGCCATCACCGTGTGCCACGACAACAAGAGGCACTTCCTTCTCTCTCGCTCTGTCTCGGTATGTGTGGCTGATGGGGTGGGGGGGGATGTTGCCTGGGATTTCCATTGCACTGCACTGTACCTCAATGCGCTGTGTGACGCGACATGCACACCACAGTTTGCACGCCTTCTTCCCCCACTTATCCCCTCAGCACGTCTTTGTTCTTGTCAACCACCTCCCCTCGTCAATCACACCCCACACCCCACACACATACTCTCTCCTTAACCCCTGTCACGATGTGTGCTTGCTTCAGAGCAGGCCTCTGACATTGTCATCACCGCTGCCATACGGCGGTCGGTGCCATGCACGGGCACGGAGACAGTGAGCCAGCTCGTGGTCTCCAGCGTGGTGGCTGGGATGTGCACTGAGGTGAAGGATCCCACCACCACACTTCCGCTTCCATGCCGCCATGGCTGACACCACTGGCACTGCTGGTTGACACGCACCAGCAGGCATCGCTCCCAGCGCCACACAAGATGTGTGTGTGTGTGTGTGTGTGTGTGTGTGTGTGTGTGTGTGTGTGTGTGTGTGTGTGTGTGTGTGTGTGTGTGTGTGATTGAATTCATTTGCACTCGTTGCCCCACCCGCATGTCGAAGCAACCACGCACACCGACCACCCCTCGTCAACACAACACCATTCAGCGCCCCAAATGTGCTGATGCAGGGCTGCACTGGCACGTCGTGCACGACAGCTTCTCATCGTCAGTTCTCCCTTCTCTCCGTTTTTTGTCTTCACACAGGTCGCATCACCCCCGCCCAGTGGAGCGCCTGCATCTTGCTCCCCACCCTCCCGTTGCACGCGTGCACACACCGATTCCGGCCCAGCGCAGGCTGTGCTGCAGCAGCCAACCACCCACACACATCGTCGCCGTATCCCCGCATCAACCAACCGCAGCCACCGACAGCCACGGGCATTGCACCTTTGCTGTGATTGAGTGCTGCCAGCACGTGGCCCCACCTCAACCTGCCACATCATCATCACCATCCCCGACACTGCCATGTGTGTGTGTGTGCGTGTGCATGCATGCGTATTCACGCCATCGTCAACCACACCACATTGACACAGCAACAGCTGCACTGCTTGCTGTCCTGCGCGGCGTTGTGGCGGTGCACTCAAGGCCCTTTTGCCAGCCGGTTTCCCGCTGCTGCTAGCTGTGCTTCTCCTGCCCATCTCAATCACCTCAGCTTCAACCACAACTGCTGCTGTTTTCCGCCACCTCATCTTCTGCCAGCGAGGCCTCCCACCACGGTCATAGCCGTCACTGCACGCTGCCGGTTTCAAGCAGCTCACTGCGTTGGATGCTTTTGGCCCGTGGACCACCACACTGTTGTTGGAAGAGGGATTGGCCGTGATTGTGGCGGTTGTTGTGGTGCTGCACGCCATGACATCAACAGCGGCAGTTGACGAGGTGATGGTGTGCTTGCGCTCCTCACTGGTTGCAGCGGCAGCAAGGAGGCGGCCATCGTGTTTCTGGTTCGCATGCATGTGCTGGCGACGTGGCGCAGGAGCGGTTCAAGGACTACGACAACGATTCTGTGCCGTTTATGAAGAACATTCTCCAACACGCGAACGACAGGCAGTACCGCATGCTGCGCGGCCTGATGGGCGTGTCTGTCTGCAACGACATGTTTGCGCCGGATGCACACGACCTCATGCACATTATGTAAGCCAGCGCCGCCCAGATTGAGGAGGAGGATCCACAACCCACGTACATCCACACAAGGTGCGCTCAAGGTCAAGAGGGCAAGAGTGTGTGTGTGTGTATGTGTGTGTGTGTGTGTGCGTGTGTGTGTGTGTTCATGAACATGTGTGAACATGTCGCTTCGTCGTTTCCCTCCTTTCTCCACTTTCGGCTTGCCAAGCCTCACCGCCACCCCTTGTCGTCCTGCCGCGTTCAGGCTGTTGAGTCGCTGCTCGCTGTGATCCAGGGTTCCCGGCTCCCGTGAATCGCCCAACACCAGCGCGACCGAGAACTGCATCTCCGCCTTTGTCAAGGTTGCACACGGCCTCTCAGAGGTGTGTGTGGTTGTGTGTGTGTGTGTGTGCGTGCGTTGGTACACTCCTTCGCCGTCCTTTTGCGTTGGTTGTTTGCTCTTGTTGTCACTTTTTCGTCGCTTTTTTTTCCTCATCCACCCATCCACCATCAACCCTTGCACAGACGAGATGCTGACACATCTGCTTGACTGGCTGTCTATTACAGAAGACGACGATGAAGCAAAGTACATCTTCACATACCTCCTTCAAAGCGTGAGTGCTACCGCTGTACTTTGTGTGAGTGAGTGTGTGTGTGTGTGCATGGCCTGGTCGTGCTGCATGTGTCCTGTCGTTCTAGTTCCCGACTAACTCTCCCGTTCCCCCTCCCATTGCTTCCTGTACCTCCCTCGCCTTCCTTTTGTTGTTGCTTCTGTAGGCAAGATCCACGCGAGACCGCGCCTGAGTGCCCGGTGAAGATTGTGCGGGCGTGTGTTTGTGCAGGTGATTGGCACCCCCGCAGCCGCCGTCGACGAGCCCCACTGCCAGGGCATGTACACAGCCTCATGGTGCGTGGGTTGTGTTGTGTGTGATTTATGTGATGTGTGTGTGTGTTTGCTGCCTCGAATATGCGCGACTGTCGTGCACTTTGTGTACTTTCCCTCCTCCTTCCTCCTCCTTCCTCCTCCTTCCTCCTCTTTGCACTCCCCATTCTCACGCCCTCGTGTCGTTTCCTCTCGTAGAACATGCAGGATTCGCCTGCCCACGGTGTGTTGGGGCAGTTGATGCAGGACCCCGAGGTGCACACCCGCGTGCAGCGCGCTGTTGAGGCACTTAGCTCGTCCGCGTAGTCGCCATGTTGTGATGTGTCGTGTCAACTTGTGCACCAGTTGAACGAATGGCTGAATGTCTGTCGATTCCTCTGTCGCATTCCTCTTGTTGCTCTCTTCCCTTGTCTTCTTCTCTTCTCTTCTCTTCTGTTCTTCCCTTCCTTCACTCTCCCTCTCGCCTGCTTGCTTGCTTGCTTGCTTATGTCACGCCCTTCCTGTGCTTGCCTGTTCTTTTCATTGTATGGCGCTGTGTACGGCTGAACACGTTCTTGGTGTGTTTGGTGGATGTGTGCTGCTGCTGCTGCCGTGCGTGTTTGATTTTGGCTTGTGACTGCAGGGTGTTGTTTGATGTGCAGAGGGGTTGGTGTTGTTTGGTTGGCTTGGCTTCCTGTTGCGTATGGGCACTGCTGTGTGTGTGGATGTGTGTGTGTGTGTGTGTGTGTGTGTGTGTGTGTGTGTGTGTGTGTGTGTGTGTTGATGTGTTGGGCTGGGAGCGTTGTTTTGGATTGTGTGGCGGACCTGTTCTTTCCTCAGTAAATGGCTCGATGAAGATGATGAGACCCGCTTGACGGTGGTGATGGTGGAGCGGCGGTGATGTTTGTGGTGTTGATGTGGCTACAGACATTGGTGTGTTGTACCGACCAGGCAAGGCCAAGCGAGGAGGGAGCGGCTGTTGTTCCTTTCGGCGACAAAGAGAGTCGGGTTGTTGCTGGCTGGAGGCACTTCATCCTGTTTGTTTGTTGTGTTCTCGAAGAGATTGTTGACGAACATCTTCCACGGAAGCGCTGCTGTGCGGATAACCTCTGTAAGGTTTTGCGAATCGTCCAGATGGCTGAGTCGCAAAACAACAACACACACACAACAAAGGAAAACAAAAAGCAGCGCGTTGAGTTGTCGTCGTCCATTTTGTCGTCGTCTTCTTCCAGCCACTCACGAACACGTCACAACAAGCCACAAGGAGAAAAGACGACGCGCCGCCATGTCCGAGAAGAGAGCGAGGAGGGAGGTGGAGGCGTTGCTGGCGCAAACGAAGCTGCCTGCAAAGAAGGAGAAACGGGTGAAGGACAAGATCAGAGCCATCGCCAACAACACGTGTGGGGAGATAGCAGAGTGAGTGCAAAAGCAACCAAAACGACGTGTTGGAACATGCATGCATGTGTTGGACACACGGACACTTCTTGTGGTTGTGCTTATTCTCCCCTCTCTCTCTGCTTGGCTTGTCCTTGTGTTGCAATGAGCTTGGTGTGGCTTGCTGTTGGGTGTTTACGTGTGCGCGTCCCCTCGCACCGCCTGGACACACTGTGTGTGTTTGTGGCAGGTTGGGACTGGCACCCTCATGTTTTTGCTCTCTTCATCCTCAGTCTTCTTGCTCATTGCATGACACACACCATTTGGAATGTTAGCTTGTATGATGCTGGCCTCGGCGTCATTGGGGCGCGTGCGGTGGCCGAGGCGCTCAAGGACAACACCTGCCTCAAACGACTCTAGTGCGTGGTGATGATGAATCTGCACCGTGTGACATGCATGGTTGATTGGGATGGCGGTGTTGCATGTTGCACCCCTTTTCTCCTCCCCTGTTTGCGCATGTTTGGCCGTGTGTTCACCTTCGCTCCCCGCGTTTCGTGTGTGCCTGCACAGCCTGGACAACAATTCCATCGGCGATGAGGGCGCTGTGGCGTTGGCGGAGATGCTGAAGCACAACACGACCCTCAAAGAACTCTTGTGAGTGTACACGCACACACACACACACACATGTGTGCTGCGTCACTGCCTGTTGCACCTTATCACGTGCACACGTGCCCATGTGTGGATTGGTGACTGTGTTGCCACCCACAACAATCATCATCACGCACGCACGCACTCACTCTTCCTCACCCATGTGGCATCATCGCCCTGTGTGGCATCCACCATACCGTCTTGACAGCCTGTACAACAACTCCATCGGCGATGAGGGCGCCGTGGCGTTGGCGGAGATGTTGAAGCACAACACGACCCTCAAAAGGCTCGAGTGAGTGTGTACACGCACACATGTACATGTATGCTGCGTCACTGTCGTTGCACCTTATCACGTGCACATGTGTGGATTGATGACTGTGTTGACACCTACAACAATCATCATCACTCACTCACTCACTCTTTCTCATCCATGTGGCAACATCGCCCTGCGTGGCATCATACCGTCTTGGCAGCCTGGATGGCAATTCCATCGGTCCTGAGGGCGCTGTGGCGTTGGCGGAGATGCTGAAGCACAACACGGCCCTCAAACAACTCCAGTGAGTGGAAGCTCCTCTTTGAAATGTGTGTCTTTAGGCGCTTCTTCTGCAATACCCATGTGCAGATGGAGGCACTGCAAGCCACCCACGATGTCCCTGCGACTTGCTTGTTTGACCAACCAACAGATGCTTCCAGCCTTCACCTGTGCCACAAATGCTGCCACATCTTGTACAACTGGCATTGCCCCCTTTGCTTCCGCCATTGTGACTTCAATGTCGTAGGACCTGATGTGCGAGCGAGTACGCGTGCACGTGATCCATATGCAACCCACTTTCATCCATGACACTGACAATTGCTGCTTGTCCACCCGTTCCCCCTGCTCTTCCAACATGCATTTCTTGCCACTTGCAGCTTGACCAAGAACTCCATCACCCCGGTTGGCGGTGCGGCGCTGGGTGCCGCACTGGACCAGAACCGCACCCTGTCTCGGCTTGAGTACGTCAATTGCGTTGCGCCTGCCTCATGAACGCCTGTGTCCTGTTGTGGATTTGTGTGACCAATCGCCACTCTTTTGAGTGCACGCCACACTGTGTGTGTTCCTCTCTGCTTGCTTGCATTTCTCCACAACCCTAACCACCAACCCTCCTGACCCACGCACCGCACTTGCTGCCTGTTCCCAACCACACGCTACCACCACGTGTCCTCGTTTAGGATCAACAAGAACTCCACCGCCACCGCCCGCGCCTTTGGTGCCGCGCTGCCCGTCGACCGAGAACTCTACACAGATTGGTCAGTCAACGCGTGCTTCCACTCTAGTCGCTTGCTCCCTGCCTTCTCTCTGAATTCTTCACCTCACACACACACACGCTGCGTGGTGCTTGCGCCCAATGTCGCGTGGGATCACAGGAGTGGCGATGATGAGGGCAAGGCCGCCTTTAACGAAGCACGCGAGGAGAAGAAGCGGCAGCATGAGCAACTGTTTGCCGCCTGCAGGGATGGCGACGCTTCCGTTGTCACCTCCCTCATGGAGCAGGACAATGCAGACATCAACCAACAGGACAAGCGGGTATGTTCATCATGTGTGTGTTGTGCTTGTATGTGAACGGCGCTCGCTCATGGTTGCACCGGCCGTGTGTTCGTTTCCAACAGATCCTCACCACACGTGCCATGCCCCTTCCTGCCCCCCACCCAAACACAGGGCGACACACCGCTGCACGTTGCCTGCAGGCACAACCAGCCCGCCGTCGTGGAGCTGCTCCTGAAGAAGGGCGCAGACACTGCCGTCAAGAACATCAGGGTACGCGCGCATGTGCCGTGGGTGCGACGCCTTTATTGCACAACCGCGCCTCTTTTCAATGTGCACTGCTTCTGTGCTCGCTCACTCTGTCCGCATCCAACATCCACAGGGTGGAACACCATTCATGGTGGCGCAGAAACGCAATTTCCACGCCATCACCAGTATCCCAGGGCTCGACCCAGACAGCAAACCCCAGCAACAACCACAGCAACAACAGCAACAACCAAAGCAAGAGCAGCAGCAGGCGGACATGACAGCTTCAGACACACCAGATACAGAGCATGTACGTGCACAGGAAACCCATTGTCGTTTGCACTGCTGTACCACTTCAGACTTTTTTTCCTGTGAACCTCTTGCAACACACGCATCCGCCTTATCGTCTTGTGCGCCGCCATCATCCACCATCATACACCATCATCCATTCATTCCCCGCCAACGCCAATGCCCCCGCTGATGTACACAGGTGCACAGAGAGGCGGTGCAGGCGCGCATGATGGACATTGCGGAGCGCTCCGACACGCACATGGCGGGGCGAGCCAAGATGGGAGTATCTGGCCAGGGCCGCGCGGGCAAGACGACGCTTGTGAACTCGCTCAGGGGTAAGCCGTTCAACAAGCAGCAGCACTCCACGCTCGGCGCCACCACCGATGACATGAGAGTCACCGTCCACACCATGGAAGTGTGCGACTGGAAGGTACGTTTAGTTGCGTGTATGTGCACGTGATTGTGTGTGTGTGTGTGTGATATGTGCATCCACCTTGTACCAACACTTTCCACCATCATTCGATCAATCACCACCTTATGTCATTGTTCACCAACACTCACAAACACCCACCCTTCCACATCTCGTGCAGGAGAGTGACCAGAGCACGTCCGAGTTCATCCGCAGTCTCGTTGGCACGGCGATGGCACGCGAGGCCGGCGTGGACGAGGAGCTGAAGCGCGCGTCAGCAAAGGCACAGGCGCAGCACGCCACCCGTGTTAACCAGCACCAGCGCGAGAACGAGGACAAGGATGCCAAGAAGCAGCGCAAGAAGGGCCGTGACACATCCACAACTTCCACCCCCTCATCCGACAAGGCGTCCACCGCAGCCGTGCCTGCACCTGCTGCAGGTCGTGATGCCTCCACAGCAACGCCTGCAGCAAAGGAGCAGCACCCAGCTTCCAGCCACGCCGACGTTGGTGACGACGATGCTGACGTCGTTGCCGTGACCACACCATCCGTTTCGAAGGAGGAGGTGGAGAAGGCAATCAAGGACATGGACTTTGATGCGACAATTCGCGAAGGCAAGATGCAGGTCTCCTTCAAGATCTTCGACCTGGGCGGCCAGTCCACCTTCTACGTCTTTCACCCTTTCTTCCTCACCAAGTGAGTCGCTGTGTGTATGCGTGCATTTGTGTGTGTGTGTGTGTGTGTGTGTGTGTGTGTGTGTGTGTGTGTGTGTGTGTGTGTGTGTGTGTGTGTGTGTGTGTGTGTGTGTGTGAGTGTGTGTACGAGTGTGTGTGGTTATGTGTAAAAGAGGAAAGGATAGTCAAAAAGAACAAAAAGGAGCCAAGAAAAGAAGG
>NW_004754893.1:353153-356493 GCF_000188695.1 Salpingoeca rosetta | reverse complement strand
AGTGCTACCCCCCCCAAACCCTTACCCTTTCTCATCCCCACCCTTTTACTCCCAACATCCCCCCAACAGGTACGCGGTGTACCTGCTGGTGTTCTCGATGGAGGACCTGCTGCACCAAGACGAGAGCAAGCGGACAGAGGCGTGGGAGTTTATGGAGCACTGGTTGTCTTCTCTCCACCTCCACGCCAAGGGTGCACCCGTCCTCATCGTCGGCACCTTCGCTGATGTGGTCAGCAAGAGGAAGCAGCACGAACACATCTCGCGTGACATCCACAGCCGCCTGCGCCACAACCCAGCCTTCGCTTCTGTTGTGTACAACAGCAAGCACAAGCTGTGGTTCTGGCCCGTCGACAACACCAAGTCCATCGGCGACCCCATGATCCAGGGCCTGCGCCAGACCATCTCCTCCACAGCACTGGCGCAGGAGTACGTGAGCCAGGAGGTCGCTGTACCCTACCTCCACCTCTACGACAAGCTCAACGCCATTGCCCGCGACGAGAAGCGGCCGCTGCTCACGTTTGACGAGGTGGTCCAGATTGCGCGCACCTGTGGGCTGCGCACACGTGAGGAGACGAGGGCCTGCCTGCAGTTCCTGCACCTGTACTCCATGGTGCTGTACTACGACAGCGTGCCAGGCATGGAAGACTATGTGATCCTGAGCCCGCAGTGGGCGGTGGACACGATGACGCGCGTCATCCGCACGTTTGGCCTGCACGACGACGATGTGCAGGGGCCGGAGGTGCGGGCACTCGGCGCCGACGTGTGGGACGACCTTGTCGACCGCGGCATCCTGCACCGTCGTCTGCTGGAGGTGTTGTGGAGAGACGTGGACAGCGACTTGGTTGACCCGTTCCTGCGCCTCATGATGCAATATGGGCTGTGCATTCAATACTCTCCACCCAAGCTGGTGGACAGCCGCAGAGCACTCGCCCGCGCCAACTCCGGCCACGGTGACAACGATGGTGTGAGCAAGGGCAATGACGCACACCAACGCCAGCAGCACCAGCAGCAGCAATACCTGGTCCCAGCCATTCTGCCAATGACGATTCGCCACAACAACAGCACGATGGCATCCGTGTCGCTGAGCACGACGGCAGCACAGCAGGCCAACCCATATCTTGGACACGAGGAGAAGACGGCCTACGTCGCCTTCAGCCTGAAGCAATTCAAGCGAAGTGCGAGCGTGCGAGCTGAGCATGCACAGCACGCATCGTTCCTGCCAGAGGGGCTGTTCACAGTTGTGCTGGCGCATGTGATGGCGCATGCACAGCACGGCGCATCACAGGAGCCGCAGCTGAGCCGCACCCACGCCATCTGCTTCATGGAGTCGACCAAGCTGGAGCTGCAGCTTGTGCCGGCTGTTGGCGGCATCAAGATGAAGATCACGAGCGCACAGCCACGCGCCATGCTGCACATGCTGCACACCATGATCAGCGAGGCCGCCAGAGAGCGCTATCCTGAGCTGAAGAGCAGCCTGTTGTTGCCGTACGACGACAAGACGCTGCTGTTCTTTGAGGATGTGCTGCACCACCACAAGAGCAAGCAGGACATGTGGGTGGACGAGCAGCTGCTGTCACCCGATGACCTGGTCGCCAAGTACGGCCCTCTTCTGCCCGTTCTCGGCCTGCAGGACAAGTACGACGTCTTCATCAGCTACAGGTGAGACGGTGTGCGTGTGTGTGTGTGTGTGTGTGCGTGCTTATGCGTGCGTGCGTGTGTGTGTACGTGCGTATGTGTACGTGTGTGTGTGTGTGTGTGTGTGTGTGCAAGTGTGTGTGTATGTGTGTGTGTGCGTGCGTGTGCAAGTGTGTGTGTGTGTGTGTGTGTGTGTGCAAGGATGTCTGTCACTTTCACCCAGTAGCCACGACTAATGCATGCAGTTTACACTTTTCTCAACACTACCTTTTCAACCCCCCCCCCCCCAGGCAACGCGCCAACAGCGGGCTGGTGATGGCGCTGCATCCGCGCTTGGAGCAGCGCAACCTGGTGGCGTTCCTGGACGCCAACAACCTGGAGACGGGCCTCAACTTCAAGTTGTCGTTCATGACGGCGATTGGGCTGAGTCTGGTGGTGTGCCCCATCGCGTCTGCTGCCACCATCATGCAGATGAGGCAGCTGCAGCACAGCGACTACTGCGACAACGTGCTGCTGGAGTGGATGACGATGCTGGCGCTGCACGAGTTCCAGCGGGCGCACGAGGAAGATGAGGAGCAGCAACATGCCAAGATCCGCCTTCGCCGTGTCGTGCCCGTGATTGTTGGCAGCGCGTGGCACAATGTGAACGATAGCAGCAGCATGAGCAGGGCCGAGGTGAGCGAGTACGACTCGTTTGACCGCCTGAAGCGGCTGGCGATGACGTTGCCTGATGTTGTAAGCAAGGAGACAGCCGTAGCGCTGGACCAGTATTTCACGCAGGTGCTACACTTGCCACCGCCACAGCAGCACAAGAGTGTACGTGAGACTGTGTTGTCACTGTTTGACATTGACGCGGTGGTTGCTTTGAATGCTGTTGTGGACCGCACGTCACAGCTGCGCGACATTGCAGAGAAGGTGCGCCAGGTTGCCGTCTCTGCCAGAAGCGACGAACAAACAACGCAGGAAGCAGGCACAGCACGTCGATCCACGCAGGTATGGTATTTTGTGTGTGTGTGTGTATGTGTATGTGTGTGTGTGTGCGCGCGTCCATGCCTGCAGGCGCATCCCTGGCAGCTTGGCGTTCACACTCTGTTTCACCCACCCCTTTCACCCACATATCCAGCAGTCCTCCTTGTCGCTCTCGTCCACCACCGCGACAACTCCTGCTCCACCGCCACCCGCCACCCCATCTTCCTCCTCGTCCTCCTCATTGCCATTTGAGCCAGATCTCGTTCAATGGCTCAACCGCCACTCGCTGCTGCCGCACGTCGAGTCCGCCCTGGTGGAGCACGGCATCGACTGCCTGGAGGTGCTAGTCGTGTCTGTTCATGAGGATTTGCTCACGATGCAAATGTTGAAAGGTGCGGGTGTGAGAGTGGGCCACGCAGTCAAGCTGGTGCGAGAGGCAATGAAGTGTTATGTGGACGCAAGCTCAGCGTATTAGCTCTTGGCCACTTGCCTCGTGGCACGCCCTTTCTTCTCTTTCACCACCGTCCATTTTGTGGCTTCTATTCTCTCCTCCAGTCCTGTCACCGTGGTGCAGTTGTTACATTTCGTCCATCACCCACTGTTCTGTTACACGCACGCCAGTTGTGGTTTCCTTCCTTGACGCTCGCTTGTGTTCCACTGCTCTGTGCTACTGCTGCTGCTGCTGCTGCTGCTGCTGTTGTTGTTGTTGTTCTTGTTCTTGTTGTTGTTTAAGTTG
>NW_004754893.1:332900-342900 GCF_000188695.1 Salpingoeca rosetta | reverse complement strand
ATGGAATGGATGTGATTGCGCTGACAGCGAACATGATCGCTGACTCCTCCACCATGCACACGGCCAGCACCAACAACGGGGCGATGATCACGATGTGTTTGTCTGTGGTGGCTGCCATCAAGAACGGGCTGGCATTTGATGCGCGCATTGCAAAGGCGTGGCTGCGGCCAACTCAAGACTACCATGGCCCAGCCAATCACCGCCCTCGATCTGCTTGTGCTGTTGCTGCTTTACCAAGCACCAGAACGCCCACCGCCGCGGCGCGGAGACCACCGTCATTAAGCTTGCAAGCACGGGCCGGCTCACCACCGCCATGGCTGTTGCCATGTTTGCCAGACACACGCGCGCGTTCTTGATGTGCTTCAAGTCGATTGTGCACATGGCGGACATCCTGAACCGGCGGCAGCCGCCACCTCGCCTCCACAGCAGGAGGTGGTTGGGGCGCTGGTGGCGCACATTGGCACGGGGCAGGCACAGGAGGTGGACGCAGCCATGCCTGTGCTGCTACTGTCGCTGGCCACAGGCCACCTGAAGCTGCTGCACCCATTTGCGCTCATGCTGAACGGCATCCTGGACTGTCTGAGCAACCTGCACTTCATCCCCACCCGGCAGCTCTTCCGTGTCCCGACCACGCTCATGTTTGACCGCCAGCGCACCGCAGCCGCAGGCCTCATAGGAAGATGGTGCGTGTGTGTGTGTGTGTGTGTGTGTGTGTGTGTGTGTGTGTGTGTGTGTGTGTGTGTGTGTGTGTGTGTGTGTGTGTGTGTGTGTGTGTGTGTGTGTGTGTGTGTGTGCATGAACTTGTGCGTTGGGGAAGGCGTGTTGGACAACATAATGTCCTTCCATGAAGAGTGTCTCTGGCTCTTTTCACTCAACCACCACACCACCACCACCACCATTCCTTCTGCATTGCACCCCATGTATGGCAGCTGTCTCAATCCAATGAAGAGCTGAAACACATCGGCACCATCGCTGCCACCACTGTCACCCGCACCTGGCTCGCTCTCGCCAACGACACAGACACCTCCATCGGCCGTGCGTTCATGTGTTCATGTGTTCATGTGTTCATGTGTGCGTGCGTTTGCGCCCTTGTCTGCACCCTTGTTTGCGGTTCACCTGAGTTCCCCGTGTGGACTTGTCGTGCTCCTCCTCATACATCACTCACCCGTCTCCTCGCCTGTCCAACAGGCAACCATCTCTCCTCGCTGTTGCAGACATTGCAGCTCATCTATGTCGACAAGTGCGTTCAGCTGACATGCTCCGTTGCCACAGCGTCTCCACATGCACGCCCAGCCATTTGCCCGTCTACCGTGGTGTCGTTTCCTCCCACCGCCAGCACCAACAACCATCAAGAGCAAGCACATCTGCCGGGATGTGTGCACGGGGATGGTGGGCTCACCATCGAGCCGCCGCCGCCGACGGCCGGTTGGGTTCATGTCGCTCGCCGACCCCGGCAGGCACGTGTGGAGGCCGCCGGGACCCCCAAGTGCACGTTCCAGCACAACAACACTGTCAACACAATTGTGGTTTGCGCAGACGGACGGGTGCGCCCCATACGTTGGAGACGTGCTCTAACTTCTCGCCCGAGTACACGCGCGCGCGCGAGGTGGGCAAGGACACGCACGTGGTCGTCAACGAGAAGACGCTGCAGGCGCCGTTCGAGACGAAGCTGCAGCTGCTGGCGGGGATTGCCGCCGAGTTTTCCGGCATGATGCGCAGCAAGACCGACGAGGAGACAAGACTGCGGAAGCACGCTGCCGGAACGCGGACCTCTTCACGTTCCTGATGTCGCTGCAGCCCTTTGTATGGTGGGACCTGCCGCTGGGGACGGGCAACCTGAACCCGGAGGAGGAGACGATAGAGGAGGTGCAGCACGAGAGTGGGGCGCACCCACGCGCTCAAGCCGGCGTTCTCGATTGGCGTGGGCCTGCAGCGACGACGTGCTGTTCCGGACGGTCGTGGACGGACAACGAGTACAGGTTGACGACCCAGCCCTCCGACAAGACTGCTGGGCGTTGTGCACGCTGAGCAACCGACCGTGTTGCCGATACCACCGCACGCTGACGCGCACATGGGCGACGCCTGGAACTACTTTCCACCAGCCGCACCCTGGAGCTGCTGCGCAAGGCGGGCGTTGTGAGCGTGGACGTGGGAGTGAAAGAGGACCTGTTTGGTTGAAGTATGGTATGGTAGGTTGTTTGCTCGTTGCTTGTCAGCCGGTTGGATTGCGTGAAGCGTTTACTAAAGCGACAAACAAGCAACGTCAAGCAAGGCAAGGCAAGTGGCAAGCAAGGCAAGGCAAGTGGCAAGCAAGCACGTAAAGGAAAGACAGAAGCAAAGGAGCAAAGAGACAAACCAGCAAACCAGCAAACACAAGCACACACACACACACACACACACACACACACACACACACACACACACAGCACAGCACACAGTCAAGTGGCGGCGTTGATGCGGCTGTTGATGGCGGTGCACCAGTCAGCGAGCGAGGTGTCAGAGCGCGCGTGCAAGCGGAAGACGAAGGTGCGGCCAGGAACAGCAACGTGTAACTCCTCCTCACCATGGGCGAGCTCAGCTGACAGCACACTGGAAAGGGGGATGCGCCGCTTGGCCGTGCCTGAAGCGGACTTGCCGTACGCGAAGTGGCCGTCGTCGTCAAACTTGCACCAGCACGGGCGAAAGGCGGCCCTCCGTCGCCCACGCTTCCGCAACCAGCCGGCCAGAGGCTGTTGTGGAGAACGCTCCTGCGGCTCAGACTCGTCTGCTGCATCTTGCTGGCCAGCCACAGCTTGAACTTGGTCATCGCCGTCCCCTTCTTGCTGCTTCTGCTCGTTCTCTTCCTCGCCCAGGGAGGCGGCAGTGCGTGCACCGCCGTCATCCGGCTCGTCGTTGCCGCGAATGCGCCGCAGTTCGCACTCCGCGTCGCGCGCGTCTGGGTGGTCTGGGCCGACCGTGCTTGTGTAACCGTCGAGCGCCCGCTGCATGTAGGCGCAGGCCTGCTCCTTGTCACCGCGCTTGTCGTGCAGCAGGCCAATGTTGAAGCACGACGTGGCCGTGCTCGGGTGCTTCTCGCCCAACGTATTCACCTTGATGGCGAGCGCCTTCTCATAGCACTCAACCGCCCTGTCGTGCTCGCCCTTGTTGTTGTAGGTGTTGCCGAGGTTGTTGTAGGTGCTCGCTGTACTCGGGTGTTTCTCGCCCAGCGTTTCCACCTTGATGGTGAGCGCCTTCTCGTAGTACGCAACCGCCTTATCGTACTCCCCCTTGTCATCGTAGGCGTTGCCGAGGTTGTTGTACGACGTGGCTGTGCTCGGGTGTTTCTCGCCCAGCGTCTCCACCCTGATGGCGAGCGCCTTCTCATGGTACGCAATCGCCTTGTTGTACTCGCCCTTGCTGGCGTAGACAGTGCCGAGGTTGTCGTAGGTGTCGGCTGTGCTCGGGTGCTTCTCGCCCAGCGTCTCCACCCTGATGGCGAGGGCCTTCTCATGGTAAGCAATGGCCTTGTCATGCTCGCCCTTGCTGCAGTAGGCGTTGCCGAGGTTGCCGTACGGTGCTGCCGCGTTTCTTCCTTTCTCCCCTTCAGTGCGCAGCCGAATTGCCAGCGCTGTCTCGTAGTAGGCAACGGCACGATCGTGCTCGCCAAACTGGCTGAGCACCGTCCCAACCTGGCCACACAGCCCCGCGAAGGCGTCAGTGCTGTCCTCGCCTCGTGCCCGCATTGCTTCGACGGCACCCACCGCCTTTTGCAGGCACCACGCGCGCAGCTGGTCTTTCACGGCTTGGTTGACTGCGCCAAAGCCGCCCGCCCACGACTGGATCGCTGTGAAGATCATGTGTTTGTCGTGGGGGTTGAAGGCGTCAGCTCTCTCTGCTTGCACGCGCACCAGCGTGTCTGTGACGGCTGTGTAGCTGCCGCGAATGGCGTCTTCGAGCGCCTGTTCTTCGCTGTTGGGTAGTTGGATGGTGACCTCTGTGCCTTCGTTGCTGATGCCACAGAAGATCTCCCACAAACACCACGCGCGTGTCAAGGGAACAGGGTCTCGCCACGGCATGAGCACCAGCAGCACATGGCCAATGTTGGCAATCGACTGCTTGAACGTCGTGCTCCACCTGGGTGTTGAGAAAGGGAAAGGGGGAGAGGAAAGGGCGGAGGGATGACGAAGACAGGGGGGGGAGGGGAAGGGGTTGCAGTTTCGTGAGGGAACAACGTGCGTGTGTCTGTGTGCGTGTGGCAGTAGTTGTTGAAGAGCACAAGAGTTTCACACACACACACACACACACACACACACACACACAGCTGCACACACACACACACACACACACACACACACACACACACACAAAACGCACCATTCTTGTGGAAGGTTGGCCGTGACGTTGGCGTTTTGGTTGTTCATGAAGAGGTCAAACCAGAAGAACACGGGCTGGTCGTCGTCCTTCCGTACTTGCTCTTCCGCAAACTCGAGCAACACGTTCAACACGTCTGCGATCTTGTACCGCCATGCGTGCGACACAAACACGGTGGCCTTGTTCACGTGTTCTGGCGACTGCTTGCGCAGCTGCTCGACGTAGGCGCAGTTGTCCTGGCGTGTGCGTGGCACAACCAGTTGCTTGCAGGCATCCTCCGTGGTCATCTCAGTGTACGTGTCGGGGAACTCGCGCTTCAGATCACCCAGAAACCGCCGCACAGCTGCCACGGACACGCCGTGCGTCAGTCGCTGGTCAGCCATGTGTGTGTGTGTGTGTGTGTGTGTGTGTGTGTGTGTGTGTGTGTGTGTGTGTGTGTGTGTGTATGGAGTGTGGGGGGTTGGAGGTCAATCGCTCAGTGGGCAATCCGTGTGGTGCGGACGGCGGGCTTGAGGGCTTGGTGGCGCGGGGCGAGGTGCCAGGAAGAGGAGACGATCGAGGAGATGGTCGACGTGGGAGAGACAAACAGGGAGAGGAAGAGGGGAGTGGGGTTGTGTTGGTTTACTTTGGTTTACTTTGGTTGGAGGGGAAGGGGAGAAAGAGAAGAGTGGCAAGGACCGGTTGGTTGGTTGTTGTGGTTGCAGTGCACACAAGAGAGGAAGAGAGAAGGAAAAGCAAAACTGGAGGAGGGGGTGTGGCTTTCGCCTTTTTTTTTTTTTTGTTTGGTTGGTGGGTGGGAACAACAAAGACGAAACACACAGACAGAGAGGAGAGAGTGCCCACCAGCTTTTTTTTTTTTTTTTGTTTGGGGGGGGGGGGGATGCTGGTGGAGCACGCAAGGCTGGTCGCTCAGCTCTTCGCAAACCACAAAAGAGCTGCTGAGAGTGAGTGCGAGAAGCTGGCGGTAGCAACAACGAACACGCTTCCGGGCCCAAGAAGGTGTCTTGTGCGTTTTGAACCAACCGCTCACACACACATGCACAGCAACTCAAGGCAGTTGGCAGAAGAAGCAAAGAAACCGTCAGCCTGAGGCGGCGAGTACGCTCATGCACACCGTGGTCACACACAAGGGTGGTGTGGACTGAAGGACTGAGAGGAGAGCTGAGGACTTGAAGGGGAGAGGGAGAGGCAGCGCTGTCCTGACCATCCAAGGACAACAAAAGCCGATGGATGTGCGTGGTATTTGGTCAACCAGTCCTGGCTTGTTTTGGCTGCTACTTGCTTCTTTGCTTGCTTCTTGCTTATTGCTTGCTTGTTGCGGTTGGGGTGGTTCGAGGAAAATGGCCACCAAACACCAACTTACTTACGACAAACAAACAAACAACAAACAAAACAGTAGACTGCTGGCATAGCCCGAGCCGTGGCATACCCGCCGCACGTTGGCACTCGGGCATCGGCGGCGTGCGCATACAAAGTCGATGGGTCGCCAAGCAACCAGCTCTGTGGTGGGTGTGCGGGATGGCCAGTACAGCCGTGCACATGGAGGCGTTTCTCAGGACGTTCCCGTTTATTGACCTGGCGCACATGGCTCTGCTGAGGGCGCGGCAGGGAGAACCAAGAGGGGAGGAGGAACAGGCCAAGGAGGAAGAAGCAGAAGGAAAGGGCGCCCCAGGGACAAGCAACAGGCAGATGCAATAGACGAGAAGAGTAGGGCAGAGGTGAAAGGAATGACAATGGGGAGAAGACAAAGAAGGAGGAGGAGGAGGAGGAGAAGGAGGTGGAGAAGAAGAAGGTGCTGGTGGAGCAGGAGGAGGAGGAGAAGGGCAGGGGTGGTGCTGGTGGAGCCGTGCCCCGGAGGAGCAAGGCCGGACCCCGCGCACCGACACGGGGCGAACGCGCACAAGCGGGAGGAAAAGAAGCAGGTCACCAACAAGGAGAAGAACAACAGCAACAGGCCACGGAGGCCTACAAGAGGGTCGCGTTGATGTGCCTGCACGTGAATGTGGTGAGGTCGTGCACGTTTGTGGTTGTGGTGGCGTTTTCGAGCACAATGGTGTCTGCTCTGGGCTGCCGCGTTTCGTGCGGTCTGGATGAAGGCTGCCGGGGGTCCGGCACGGCAATGTCTTGGCCTGCATGCTTGGGTCCGGGAGTAGTCGAGGCAGACCCCGCCCGCCCTCTTTGCTGAACACCAGCTGCGTGCCTGAGCTGATGCGCTAAGCCTTGCACAGGCACGTGTCGAGGGGGCGCCTTGAGCAAACAGCAGTGTGCCGCACACCATCTTGAGCACGGTGGGCCAGGAAGACGCCGTGGTGCAGTTGGTGCACACACAAACACACACAAACACACACACACACACACACACACACACAGACACGCGCCTCCTCAACGCTGTGAAATGTGTGTGCACAGCCGCACGAAGAGGAGAATGCAGGGGGTGAGGTTGACAGCGAAGCGTCATCAACCACACGCCAGCCCCATCCAACCACCCACACTGACACAGCCACACGCACACATGTTGTCCCCACTCACCACCACCACCACGCACACGCACACACACGCACATTGCTCACCTCTTCATGAGAGCGACTGACATGTGCAATGTCTGCCTCACGCCAGATTGGAGCTGGTGTCGGCCGGAGTGTGATGGCGGCTGTGCGGTCGATGGCAATGGCGGAGATGGCGGAGCTGCGGTGGAAGAGAGAGAAAGGAGAGAGAAATGGGGAAGGTTGATGATGATGGGTCGTTCATGGCGGCTGCTTTCCCCTCCTCTGATGTGGCCCTGGTGCGCATGCAACCATCACACAACGACAAGACACAACGATATCATCACACACAAGGCACAGGTATGGCATATGAGCACAGCAGACGTGTTCACCTTCCTGACCCTCCTTTGCTTTCCTCCTCCTCGCCCCACCACACACACACACACACACCTGCGCATGACTGCGTCGCTGTGGTTGGATGTACCCACCATGACCATGGACGTGTGTGTCCACAGCTGCTCCTCCCAATCCATCATGTGTGCACCGCCCATCATCCTCCAACGATCCTCAGGCAGTCGCTCCCTGCAGCCACACACACATACACACATGGTATGTGAGCTGCAAAGCTACGCTGCTGCACGAGCACCCACAGCAACACCAAGCACACCCAGAGCAGCAACAACAACACATGCGCCATACGCCAACCAAAGCATGCATGATGGGCTCACCTTGCCTTGCTGACATGTGGGAACACTGCATGAGTACAACAGCGACAGCTGAATCGGGAAAGTTGCAGCAGCAGCATCCGGCATGCGAGCCCGCTTCCACCAACATCCTGATGTGTGCTGGTACCTCACCACCTGTGCATATGTGTGTGTGTGTATGTGCGTGGTTGCGGGCAGCGTGGATGGGAACAGAACACAACAGACACAGAGCAAGCCATCACGTCAGCACAGCAGAAGAAGTGAGTGACATCACACGCAACACGGGCGTGCGTGTGTGTGTCAGTGTATGTGACCATCATCCCCCATCAACCCTCTTCCCCTCGTTCGCTTCACCACACTCCATCACCACACTCCATCACACACACACAACCAACCACACATCACCACCCACATACCATGTGTGAGGCGAGTGCAGCTGGCATGCGTGACAAGTATCCTCGACATTTCCCTCATCTTGCTGCCTGTAAGTGTGCATGGCCTGTAAGTGTGTTTGTGTGCGAGCACCAGCATGGTGAGCGAGTGGGAGGGAAGAGGGAGAATTGATATGTGCGCAGCTACACTGCTGCTGCCACTGCAGATGCTGCGCATGCATTTGTGTGTGAAGAAGAAAGGGAAGAGAGAGAAAACAGAAAACAGAAGGGAAGGAACAAGACATGCTGCAACCCATTCCATCCATCCATCCCTCTTCCTCACACCACACACCACCGTCCTCTGTCACCAGCCAGTCAGCCACACCCCACCACACCGTACTCACCCAGCATCCCCCAACCACCCCATCCATCCATCCACCCAACACACATCTCCTCTCCGTTTCCCCTCTTCTTCTCATCCTCACCTCTGCTGCTGCTGCTTCCAACCGAAAATGCAACTTGTGCTGTCGCCACCTGTTCCCAGCTGCAAACAGCCAGCTTCTGCCAGCAGCAGTGGGCGATGGGTTGGTTGGCTGGGGGATGTGTTCAGCAGCAAGTGATGCTGGTGGTCGCGTCCACCTCCTCCTGCACATCTCTGCAGCATCGGCGGTAGAGGGTGTGTTGGCTGCTGCTGTTGTTGTTGTTGTGACGGCCGTCAGGGAGAGCGAGAAAGAGAGGGAAAGACGAACAGCGGCTGCAAGGTGGAGAATGTGCAGGTGTGCAAGCAGTTGTGTGTGAGAACGACGAATGAGACAGCGCATCAAGCAAGGCAATAATACAGGCAGCCACACCACACACATGCATGCACATTGATGTGGGACAACAAGGGGAGACAGGAGGGCGAGGAAGAGAGGGGAATATAAGCAGCGGCTGCAAGGTGGAGAATGCGCAGGTGTGCAGGCAGTTGTGTGTGAGAACGACGAATGAGACGGCGCATCAAGCAAGGCAATAATACAGGCAGCCACACCACACACATGCATGCACATTGATGTGGGACAACAAGGGGAGACAGGAGGGCGAGAAAGAGAGGGAAGACGAACAGCGGCTGCAAGGTGGGGAATGTGCAGGTGTACAGGCAGTTGTGTGTGTGAGAACGAAGAATGAGACAGCGCATCAAGCAAGGCAAAACAGGCAGCCGCACGACACACATGCATGCACATTGATGTGGGACAACAAGGGGGAGAGACAGGAGCAACAAAGACAGCGAGCACAAAACACGCACACTGGTGCTGTGCGCATCACATCAACACACACATACGTACAGTGCTGCACTCACGTTGTTCATCACTTGCTTGTTTGTGGTGTGAGTTGGTGTTGCTGCTTCCGCAGCCGCACAAGGGTGGCTGGATGGTCATCACATGGCAGCGCCCATCTGTTCATCCCACCAGAGCAGTGGTGGTTGGTGGAGGGGGTGGGGGTGACAGCTGCTGGCTCAAGGGCCCTCTGTGCGGCGACAGCAGAAGGTAGGAAGGGGAAACGAGCAAGTGTGGAGGGTGGTGATGATAGTGGTGTTGAAGGTGAGGGAAAGGAGGGATGTGAGCAAACACACAAGAACATGAGGTGGTGGTGATGATGGCGTGTGGATGGGTGGAGAAGAGCACCCACACGTCGACACACACACACACCTGCCTGGCAGTGGTTGGATCACCATTCATCCGTCAGCATGTAGTCACTGTGGGTTGGTTGGTGGGGGTCGCCCACTGCCTCATGCATCAGCCAGCACCTGCTGCTGCTGCTGCTGATGATGATGATGGAATACATTCATCTGCACGCACCACCACAAACAAACAAGCAACAATACCAGCAGCAGTGAGCAGCGTGGCACAGACAGAAGGAGGAGAAAGCAGGAGGAGGATGGGCAGAAACACAACCCCATGCACACACACACACACACACATTGGCTGTGATGGTGGTTGATGTCATTTCCCCCTCTTTCACCATGTGTGTGCTGCTCACTGGTTGAGAGGTTGCATGATCCATTTCTCAAGGTTCGCCCGCTGCATGACGGTGGGCTGGATGGGCAGTGGTTCTG
>NW_004754893.1:326020-329006 GCF_000188695.1 Salpingoeca rosetta | reverse complement strand
CGGCAGACATGAAGCTGTAGAGACGAAGTCGTGAAGAGACCCGCACAGAAGGATTGCAAGACGATGGCGAGTGATGAGTGGTTCAGTGTGCACAGCTGCACCACCATCAGCAGCAGCAGCAGCGGCGTCGGCCGCAATGCGCCCGCAACAACAACACAATTCGGTGGTCGCACCTCATGTCACCATCATCCTTGTGCCGGAGCAGCGTCTCCCTTCCTCTCTTCAGCTTCCAGGTGTACCCTGTGGCCCAAACACGCACGAGGAACAGAGATTAGGACCACACATCGTAGCACAAGATCAAACGATCACAAGCAAAGAACAGACAGCAGACGCATGGAAGAATGACCACGTCGACGACACATATGTACACACGCTTACACATACAGCGTGCGCATACTTTTGAAAGCATTCGCTCTGTCCCGCCACGAGCAGCATCTTGCCAATGTTACCAACATTCTGCTCCATCGACTCAATCAAGGGCATCCAGTGGATGGCAACCTGTTCGTTAACGGTGGCGAGATGGGTGTTGCAGTGAGCGAGGGAACGTGCGCAGGAGTGATGAGCCGTCATCACACGGTGGCTGAGCGTAATGAGAAACACACACACACACACACACACACACACACACACACACACACACGTCGCTCACTGTCATGCTGCGACGTGGGCATGCCATCATCATCCCCAACACTCATGTCCAGCGAGATGATACCACGCAAGCGGGCTGCTGTGGGGTGTGTGCGTGAAAACCACGTGTGCATGGGGCAGGTGATGAGCACCTATAGCGTGTATGCCATGTGAACTGACTTGATTGCAAGCTGGGGGATGAATGATGTGTGACCACGAGAGAAGACTGACCGATGTCAGCGCAAATGCTGTGATTGCTCGCTCCGGTACCGCTCTGGAGGTGCGTCCCACTCAAAGGTGGCCTTCTGTATTGCTGGTGCCTTGGTCTCCGCCACTCTCACTTGCGGATTCCTGTCTGTTTGTTGTTTGCGTGGGAGGAAGAGACGATGCATCCGTGAGAACACACGTGCCAACAGCAGCAGCACCAGCAGCAGCAAGACAGCAGCAGTGACAGCAGGGACTGTGGTTTGGAAATCGGATCACCACCGTGCACTGATACACACACACACACACACACACACGCACAACACACACAGAGCGGAGGTGTGATTGCACCCACCTCGCAGGTGGCCGTGAATGACACTGCTTGTCGCTTGCCTTGTGGTATGCGTATATCAGCGGCAAGTGTTGCCAGTGCACTCTCAAGAGCGTCGTTAGGTTTCTGCAGGCCACTGCCATATCCAACCACAAGAGAACAGCACATGCTCACGTTAGCCAAGCACAACAACGACGACCTGACGACGACGAAACCACCACTTTCAGCAGACCCATCCTTGTGCCACAAGATGAAGAAGGAAAGAAGGGAATCCACACCCACAGCCACAACAAGACAGCAACAGCAACAACCGACAGCACTGCCACCACAAACAGGACACCGCGTCCCACGTTCACGTACTTGGTTGCGTGACGCATGGAGCGAACGAATAGTGCCCAAGAAGAAGAAGAACAAGAACAAGAACAAGAACAAGAAGCAGAAGTCGAGGAAGGGACAGCGGGCATGGTGTGTGTTGGCTAACCTGAGGATCGTTGACGTGACGCCTGTTTTGTGTGCATGTGTGTGTGTGTGTGTGTGTGTGTGTGTGTGTGTGTGTGTGTGTGTGTCAGAGACCTTTCTTCCACATTGGTCTGGTTGGCTGTTGGTGACTGGGTAGCGATCACCAACAATCCCCTCTTCCCCTCTCCCACATCTCTCTTCTCCCCCATGCTGCTGTTGCGGTGACTGCCACATCACCCCCTCCTTCCTTCCTTGCCTTACCTTCCCTCGTTGTGTGCACTGCACCAAAGAGAACAAGAAGAAGAAGAAGAAGCGTGCAAGCAAGAAGCGAGTTTGGGCTGCCACATCTCCACAGTCGTCGTGTCATCGACTGATTTCAGCTTTTCCCGTCTTCTGCACAAACACGCACAACAGACGTTTGTCGTGGCTGGTTGCGCGCAATGCACACACACACACCACACACACACACACACACACACACACACACACACACACACACACACACACACACACACACACACACACACACACACACACACACACACACACACACACACACACACACACACACACGCTGCATTCGCTGCGACGAAAGGAAAGGATGGATGGGGAGGTGCGTGGTGGTGGTGGTGGTTGGCGGTGGTGGTTTGGTCACACACTCAGCAACAACAACAACAGCAGCAGCAACCACAACAACAACAGCAGCAGGGAGCAGCAGGGGGGATATTGATGATGATGACAATGACACAAGCAATCCATCAATCAATCAATCAAGCAGACGAGCCAGCACACAAGCAAGAAGCAAGCAAGCCAAGGGACATGTATTCATTCACTCCACTTGGACGAGCGACACGTCCACCACGTGGTGCGTGCGTGTGTGTTGTACTCACAGCTCTGCTTCCTTCACACTGTTCCTCCCTGCCTCGCAGTCCTCTCTCCCTTTCTTTCCCTTGCACACCCCTTGCTTTACCTGCTCTCTGCACACCATCTCTTCTCCACTTCTCCCAAGACACTTGATGCACAGGAAGCAGGTCACCAGCATCTTTTTCATTCCCCTTGCCAATGGAGGAAAAGCTGAGTGTCATCTAGCCCGCCGGAAAAGAACCTTATTTTACGAGACAATCGCTGTAATCAAATTCCTACAACGAAAAAACCGAATTTGAGTGATTTACCCGAATTGCGATACATATACACCAAAAGTTCCAAAATTATCTTCCATCACCAAATGTCCATGCCTGGTTATCGGGCCGGGCCGGCGTGGTGTGAAAAATTTTAGGTCCTAGGACACAGGGGTTCCCGTGTGGATGGAGAGCGATTCTTGGCATTTTGTCTCGCGGATTAAAAGGTCCTGCGTTTCTAAAATTC
>NW_004754893.1:304640-325002 GCF_000188695.1 Salpingoeca rosetta | reverse complement strand
TCACTGACAGACACACTCTCCAACCACACATACACGAGCCTATATGGCGTGCTGCAGCGGGCATGATGGGGCGTATTAATCGCAAGACATGTCTGCCCCCCCAGGCACACGACCTCATGCACGTCATTAAGCCAGCCGCCTTTCTGTTTGAGGCGGATGACCCACAAACCACACACAGCGCACAAGGTGCGCTCAAGGTCAAGAGGTCAAGAGAGAGAGAGGGTGTGTGTTGTGTGTGTGTGTGTGTGTGTGTGTGTGTGTGTGTGTGTGTGTGTGTGTGTGTGTGTGTGTGTGTGTGTGTGTGTGTGTGTGTGTGTTAATGATCATGTGTGAACATGTCGCTTCGTCGTTTCCCTCCTTTCTCCACTTTCGCCTTGCCAAGCCTCACCGCCACCCCTTGTCGTCCTGCCGCGTTCAGGCTGTTGAGTCGCTGCTTGCTGTGATCCAGGGTTCCCGGCTCCCGCGCATCCCCCAACTCCGGCGCGACCGAGAACTGCATCTCCGTCTTTGTCAAGATTGCACATGGCCTCTCAGAGGTGTGTGTGTGTGTGTGTGTGTGTGTGTGTGTGTGTGTGTGTGTGTGTGTGTGTGTGTGTGTGTGTGTGTGTGTGTGTGTGTGTGTGCGTTGCGACACTCCTTCTTCGCCGTCCTTTGACATTGGTTGTTTGTTCTTTGTTGTCACGTTGTCGTCGCTTATTCTTTACCTCCTCATCCACCCATCCACCACCAACCCTTGCACAGACGAGATGCTGACACATCTGCTTGACTGGCTGTCTATTACAGAAGACGACGATGAGGCAAAGTACATCTACACATACCTCGTCGAGGTCCTCCAAGCGTGAGTGCTACCGCTGTACTTTGTGTGAGTGAGGGTGTGTGTGTGTGCATGGCCTGGCCGTGCTGCATGTGTCGGTGGTGTGCTCTTCCGCCTGTCGTTCTTGTTCCCGACTAACTCTCCCGTTCCCCCTCCCATTGCTTCCTGTACCTCCCTCTCCTTCCTTTTGTTGTTGCTTCTGTAGGTAAGATCCACGCGAGACTGCGCCTGAGAGTCCGGTGAAGATTGTGCGTGCATTTGTTTGTGCAGGTGGTTGGCACCCCCCGCGGCCGCCGTCAACGAGCCCCACTGCCAGGGCATGTACACAGCCTCATGGTGCGTGGGTTGTGTTGTGTGTGATTTATGTGATGTGTGTGTGTTTGCTGCCTCGAATATGCGCGACTGTCGTGTACTTTGTGTACTTTCCCATCCTCCTCTTCCTCCCTCCTCCTCCTTCCTCCTCCTTCCTCTCCTCATTCTCACGCCCTCACGTCGTTTCCTCTCGTAGAACATGCAGGATTCGTATGCCTACGGTGTGTTGAGGCAGTTGATGCAGGATCCCGAGGTGCACGCCCGCGTGCAGCGCGCTGTTAAGGCGCTTGGCTCGTCCGCGTAGTCGCCATGTTGTGATGTGTCGTGTCAACTCGTGCACCAGTTGAACGAATGGCTGAATGTCTGTCGCTTCCTTTGTCGCATTCCTCTTCTTGCTCTCTTCTCTTCTTCTCTTCTCTTCTCTTCTCTTCTCTTCTCTTCTCTTCTCTTCTTCCCTTCCTTCACTCTCCCTCTCGCCTGCTTGCTGGCTTGCTTATGGCACGCCCTTCTTGTGCTTGCCTGTTGTTTTCATTGTTTGGCGCTGTGTACGGCTGAACACGTTCTTGGTGTGTTTGGTTGATGTGTGCTGCTGCTGCTGTGTGTGGTTTGGTTCTGGCTTGCAACTGGAGGGTGTTGTTTGATGTGCAGAGGGGTTGGCTGTTGTTTGGTTGGCTTGGCTTCCTGTTGCGTGTGGGCACTGCTGTGTGTGTGGATGTGTGTGTGTGTTGATGTGTGTTGGACTGGGGCGTTGTTTGTGGGTTGTGTGGCGGACCTGTTCTTTCCTCAGTAAATGGCTCGATGAAGATGATGAGACCCGCTTGACGGTGGTGATGGTGGAGCGGCGGTGATGTTTGTGGTGTTGGTGTGGCTACAGACATTGGTGTGTTGTGCCAACCAGGCAAGACCAAAGAAGCGAGGAGGGCGCGGCTGTTGTTCCTTTCGGCGACAAAGAGCGTCGGGTTGTTTTGCTGGCTGGCTGGAGGCTCTTCATCCTGTTTGTTTGTTGTGTTCCTGTCGACATGAGATTGTTGACGAACATCTTCCACGGAAGCGCTGCTGTGCGGATAACCTCTGCAAGGTTTTGCGAATCGTCCAATGGCCGAGTCGCAAAACAACAACACACAAAACAAAGGAAACAAACAAAGCAGCGCGTTGAGTTGTTGTCCTCCATTTTGTCGTCGTCTTCTTCCAACCACTTACGAACACGTCACAACAAGCCACAAGGAGAAAGACGACGCGCCGTCGCCATGTCCGGCGGAGAGAAGAGAGCAAGGGAGGAGGTGGAGGCGTTGCTGGCGCAGACGAAGGTGAAGGATGGGGTGAAGAACAAGATCAGGGCCATCGCCAACAACACGTGTCCGGGGGGAATAGAGTGAGTGCAAAAGCAACCAAAACGACGTGTTGCAACATGCATGCATGTGTTGGACACTAGGCCACAAGGACACTTCTTGTGGTTGTACTCGTGCTTATTCTCCCCCTCCCTCTCTGCTTGGCTTGTCCTTGTGTTGCAATGGGTGTGGTGTGGCTTGCTGTTGGGTGTTCACGTGTGCGTGTCCTGTCCCCTCGCACCGCCTGGACACATCAACAGAGAGAGAGTGTGTGTGTGTGTGTTTGTGGCAGGTTGTGACTGACACCCTCATGTTTTTGCTGTCTCGATCCTCAGTCTTCTTGCTCATTTCATGACACACACCATTTGAAATTACAGCTTGGGTGGTTATGGCCTCGGCGACATTGGGGCGCGTGCGGTGGCCGAGGCGCTCAAGGACAACACCTGCCTCGAAACGCTCGAGTGCGTGGTGATGATGAATCTGCATCGTGTGATATGCATGGTTGATTGGGGTGGCGGTGTTGCACGTTGCATCCCTTTCTCCTCCCCTGCTTGCGCATGTTTGGACGTGTGTTCACCTTCGCTCCCTGCGGTTCTTGTGTGCCTGCACAGCCTGGCAGTCAATTCCATCGGCGATGAGGGCGCTGTGGCGTTGGCGGAGATGTTGAAGCACAACACGACCCTCAAAATACTCAAGTGAGTGTGTACACGCACACATGCACATGTATGCTGCGTCACTGCCGTTGCACCTAACCACGTGCACATGTGTGGTCGATGACTGTGTTGCCACCCACAACAATCATCATCACGCACGCACTCACTCTTCCTCATCCATGTGGCATCATCGCCCTATGTGGCATCATACCTCTTGACAGCCTGAACAACAATTCCATCGGCGATGAGGGCGCCGTGGCGTTGGCGGAGATGCTGAAGCACAATATGACCATGACATGGCTCCGGTGAGTGTGTACACGCACACATGCACATGTATGCTGCGTCACTGCTGCTGCACCTTATCACGTGCACATGTGCACATGTGTGGATTGATGACTGTGTTGCCACCCACAGCAATCATCACTCACTCTTCCTCACCCATGTGGCATCATCGCCCTGTGTGGCATCCACCATACCGTCTTGACAGCCTGGAACGCAATTCCATCGGCGATGAGGGCGCCGTGGCGTTGGCGGAGATGCTGGAGCACAACACGACCATGACATTGCTCGCGTGAGTGTGTACACGCACACACACACATGTATGCTGCGTCACTGCCGTTGCACCTTTATCACGTGCACATGTGTGGTTGATGACTGTGTTGACACCTACAACAATCATCATCACTCACTCACTCACTCTTTCTCATCCATGTGGCAACATCGCCCTGCGTGGCATCATACCGTCTTGGCAGCCTGAGTGAGAACTCCATCGGCCCTGAGGGCGCCGTGGCGTTGGCGGAGATGCTGAAGCACAACACGACCCTCACAGCACTCGAGTGAGTGGAAGCTCCTCTTTGAAATGTGTGTCTTTAGGCGCTTCTTCTGCAATACCCATGTGCAGATGGAGGCACTGCAAGCCACGCATGATGTCTGTGCGACTTGCTTGTTTGACCAACAAATGCTTCCATCCTTCATATGTGCCACAAGTGCTGCCACATCCTGTGCAATTTGCATTTGCCCCCTTTGCTTCCGCCATTGTGACTTCAATGTCGTAGGACCTGATGTGCGAGCGAGTCCGCGTGCACGTGGTCCATCTGCAACCCACTTTCATCCGTGACACTGACACGTGTTGCTTGCCCACCCGTTCCCCTGCTCTTCCAACATGCATTTCTTGCCACTTGCAGCTTGGATAACAACTCCATCACCCCGGTTGGCGGTGCGGCGCTGGGTGCCGCACTGGACCAGAACCGCACGCTGGAAGAACTCTGGTTTGTCGATTGCGTTGCGCCTGCCTCATGAACGCCTGTGTCCTGTTGTGGATTTGTGTGACCAATCGCCACTCTTTTGAGTGCACGCCACACTGTGTGTTCCTCTCTGCTTGCTTGCATTTCTCCACAACCCTAACCACCAACCCTCCTGACTCACGCACCGCACTTGCTGTTTGTTCCCAACCACACGCTACCACCACGTGTCCTCGTTCAGCATCGAGAAGAACTCCACCGCCACCGCCCGCGCCTTTGGTGCCGCGCTGCCCGTCGACCGAGAACTCAGCACAGACTGGTCAGTCAACGCGTGCTTCCACTCTAGTCATTTGCTCCCTGCCATCTCTCGACCCTTCTCCTCACGCACACATGCTGCGTGGTACTTGCGTGCACATTTCACGTGGGATCACAGGTATGATGACGATGGGGGCCAGGCCGCCTTTAACGAAGCACGCGAGGAGCAGAAGCGGCAGCATGAGCAACTGTTTGCCGCCTGCAGGGATGGCGACACTCCAGCTGTCACGTCCCTCATCGAACAGGACAATGCAGATGTCAACCAACAGGACAAGCAGGTGTGTTCATTATGTGTGTGTGTGTGCTGTGCTTGTATGTGAACGGCGCTCGCTCATGGTTGCACCGGCCGTGCGTTCGTTTCCAACAGATCCTCACCACACGTGCCATGCCCCTTGCTGCCCCCACCCATCCACAGGGCGACACGCCACTGCACGTTGCCTGCAGGCACAACCAGCCCGCCGTCGTGGAGCTGCTCATGAAGAAAGATGCAGACACTGCCGTCAAGAACAAGAAGGTGTGCTTCGCGTCGTGTGGCTGTTTCTGAAGACGTGACACAACTGTTTCTTTGCTTTGTGCTGTGTCCTCCCCCTCTCCCTGCTTCCCTCCTTCCTCAACTCATGCGTTTTACCTTTGCAACACACGCAGGGAGAGAGGCCCTATGATGTGGCACAGGCCAGCGGTCATACTGCCATCACCAGCATCCAAGGGCTGAAGCCAGGCGGCAAGCCTTTGGAGCAACCACAACAGCAACAGCAGCCAAAACAAGAGCCACCTGCGCCCACTCCTGCCGCCGGACCGAAGCAAGAAGAACAAACAGCGCAAGACGTGAGTGATTTGACAAGTGCTTGCCAGCAACGCACAAGCAAATGCATCACGTCACCCATGCCATTCCTTCATCACGCTCTCCGTGGTCTCGTATCAAGCATAATCATGTTGTCTCACACAACCATCACCAGCACCACCATCAGCAGCAGCCCGAGCAGGCGCGCAGGAAGCGTCTCCAGCAGCGCATGCGGGAGGTCATAGCACGCTTCAACGCGACCATGGCGGGCAGGGCCAAACTCATCTTCATTGGTCAGGGGCGCGCCGGGAAGACCAGCACGTTCCACTCGCTCATGGGTCACATGTTCAACAAGCATGAGCACTCCACCCTTGGCGCCGCCTCAACCGACCTCGCCGTCATTGTCGAATCAATGGACGTTCACGACTGGCAGGTGTGTACCCTTGTCTGGTGCGAGCATGTGATGTGTGCGACGCATGGGTGTGAAGAGAGGTGGTGGTTGACACGATCATCCCCTCGCACAAGCGTTCACTCACACACACACACACACACACACACACACACACACACACACACACACACACACACACACACACAACCTTTGCAGGAGCTGGATGCGGAAATCTCGGAGCTGATGCGCAGTCTCTGCGGAACGGCGCTGGCGCAGGAATCGGGCGTGGATTGGGAGATGAAGCAGGCGATGATGAAGGCGAAGGCCGACTTGGAGAGCCGCGTTGCCCAGCACCAACAGCAACAGCGGCAGCAGGAAGCCGAGAAGGCAGAGAAAGCAACGGCTGCCAAGCAGAAGCAGAAGCAGTTACAGAATGCAAAGGAGACGCGGCCACGTCCATCCTCCCGCACGTCGCCAGCGACTGTCCCCAAACCCACCAAGGCATCTCATGACTCAGCATCTGCATCCAAGAAGCAGGCCACCCTGAACCCTTCGAGCCAATGTGATGCTGCTGCCCGCAATCACAACAACACCGCCACCGCCACGACCGGCATGTCTGCTGAGGACATGGAGAAAGCGATCAAGGAGTTCAACGTGGACGCCGTCATGGGCGAGGGCAAAGCACGGGTCACGTTCAAGATCTTTGACCTGGGTGGCCAGTCCACCTTCTACATCTTTCACCCTTTCTTCCTCACAGAGTGAGTTCAAGTTATGTGCGTGCATGCGTGTGTGTCTGTGTGTTTGAGTGTGTGTGTGTGTGTGTGCGTGTGTGTATGTGTCTGTGTGTGCGTGAGTACGGCTGCGTGCAGTCCCTCCACCACCTCTCCTCCATTCACCTCTCCCTTCATCACCGCACACCCACACCAGGTACGCGGTGTACCTGCTGGTGTTCTCCATGGAGGACCTGCTTTACCAAGACAAGAGCAAGCGGGCTGAATCGTGGGAGTTTATGGAGCACTGGCTCTCCTCCCTCCACCTCCACGCCAAGGGTGCACCCGTCCTCATCGTCGGCACCTTCGCTGATGTGGTCAGCAAGCGTAAGCAGCACGAGAACATATCCCGTGACATCCACAGTCGCCTGCGCCACAACCCGGCCTTCCCTTCCGTCATCCACAACGACAAGCATGGTCTGTGGTTCTGGCCCGTCGACAACACCAAGTCTATCAACGACACCATGATCCAGGACCTGCGCCAGACCATCTCCTCCACAGCACTGGCGCAGGAGTACGTGAGTCAGGAGGTGGCTGTGCCATACCTCCACCTCTACGACAAGCTCAACGCCATCGCCCGCGACGAGCAACGGCCGCTGCTCACGTTTGATGAGGTGGTGGCGATTGCGCGCACATGTGGGCTGCGCACACGTGAGGAGACGAGGGCCTGCCTCCAGTTCCTGCACCTGTACTCCATGGTGCTGTACTATGACACCGTGCCAGGCATGGAGGACTATGTGATCCTGAGTCCGCAGTGGGCGGTGGACATGATGACGCGCGTCATCCGAAACTTTGATCTGCATCACGACGTGCGTGATGGTGAGGCGAGGGCCGTTGGTGCGCAGCTGTGGGACGACCTGGTTGACCGCGGCATCCTGCACCGTCGCCTGCTGGATGTGCTGTGGAAGGACTTGGAAGGTGGCACGATTGAGCCCTTCCTCCAACTCATGATGGAGTACGGGTTGTGTGTCGACTACACGGCACCAATGGTGCGGCTGTTCGGCCCTCAACAGCAACAACAACACCACCAACAACACCAACAGTACCTCGTCCCAGCCATCCTGCCGATGACGCTGGAGGATGAACAGGCGTCGTCGTCGGTGACTCTGAGCACGGCAGCAGCACAGCAGGCCAATCCATACGCTGGATATGAGGAGAAGACAGCCTACGTCGCCTTCAGCCTGAGGGAGTTCAAGAGGGGTGTAAGCGCCAAGATTGCAGACACGCAGCAAGCCTCCTTCCTGCCAGAGGGCCTGTTCCCGATGGTTCTGGCACGCGTGATGGCACACATGCAGCATGGTGCAACGGAACCGCCCATGTTGAGCCGGACAGACGCCGTAATCTTCATGGACGTGGCTGAGATCGAATTACAGCTCGTGCCGGCTGTTGGCGGCATCAAGATCAAGGTCATGACTGCACGTCCTCGCACGCTGCTGCACATGCTGTACGACACCATCACAACAGCTGTCACGCAGCGCTACCCCGAGCTCAAGGCCACGTTGCTGCTGCCATTTAATGACACGAGACTGCTGTTCTTCGAGGATGTGCACACCCACCACACGAACAAGAAACCGCTTCGCGTTGGCCGCTCACAGCTGCTGTCACCAGGGGATCTGGTCGCCAAATATGGTCCACTCTTGCCAGTTATGGGTCAGCAGGACAAATACGATGCCTTCATCAGCTACAGGTGGGACATGTGTGTGTGTGCGTGTGTATGTGTGTGTGTGTGTGTGCATGAATGTATGGCGCGAACTGGGTGTCTTTCCTTCCCTCTCTCTTCCTTTCTTATTTCGACACTGACCACCACGTCACAGGCAACGCGGCAACCGGGGTTTGGTGATGACATTGTACCCAAAGTTGGAGCAGCACGGACTGGTAACCTTTGTGGACGCCAACAACTTGGAGACAGGCGTCAACTTCAAGCACGCGTGCATGACAGCCCTGCACAACAGTACTGTCGCCTGTCCCGTCGTTTCCGTGGGTGCCATCCATCAGATGCGCTCGCTCGGCCACACTGACACGTGCGATAACGTCTTGTTGGAGTGGATGGCCATGCTGGAGCTGCAGCAGCTTGCTCGCCAGCATCCAGACAAGGTCCACCTCCGCCGCATCGTTCCGCTCTTCCTCGGCAGTGGCTGGCACGACAGCAGTCACCATGTTATGAGCAGGGCAGAGGTGAGCGAGTACGACTCGTTTGACCGCCTGAAGCGGCTGGCAACGAAGTTGCCGGACGTTGTGAGCAAGAACACGACGTCAGCGCTGGATCAGTACTTTTCACAGGTGCTGCGATTGCAGCCACCTCAGCAACACAAGAGCGTGCGGGAGGCGGTGTTGTCGCTGTTTGACATTGACGCCGTGGTTGCGATGGATGCCGGTGTGGACCGCACGTCGCAGCTGCGCGACATTGCGGAGAAGATTCGCCAGGTCGTCGTCTCTGCCAGGAGCGAGGAGCAAGCAGCTCAGGGGCCAGCAGCTGCACGTCGTTCCACGCAGGTATAGTTTTGTGGCTGTGTGTTCTTGAGTGGTTGTGTGTGTGTGTGTGTGTGTGTGCGTGTGTGTATGCAGGCGCACTCCTTTCTCTCTTCCGCTTGGCACGCGTGCTGTGTCTCACTCAGCCCCTCTAACTTGTCTGCCGTGCAGTCATCTTCCTCGACCTCCACCGCTACAACTCCTGTTACACCACCACCTACCACCCCATCGCCCTCTTCCACCTCGTCGCCGTTTGAGCCCGAGTTACTTGAATGGCTCAAACGCCACTCGCTGCTGCCGCACGTCGAGTCGGCACTGGTGGAGCACGGCATCGACTCCCTGGAGGTGCTGGTCGTGTCCATACAAGAGGGTGACCTGACCAAGGAGGTACTCAGGGAAGCCGGTGTGAAAATTGGGCCGGCAATCAAGCTGATTCGGGAGGCAAAGAAGTGTGACGTGGACAGTTCTTCATAGTGCGACGCCTTATCGGCCCTGTTACCTCTCCTGTTTGTCGTTGTTGTTCTGCGCTGAGTTATTTCTGTTCTCTTTCGTCCTGACGTTCTTCGCCTTTTCATCAATTCCATACGCCCGACTGTCGTAGCTTCTGCCTCCTGTTTCTCCTCACCTCACTCCTTGCCGACGTGGCGCAAAGATGCGCTTTGCCCTTCTACTTGTACACTGTTCTGCACCTTCCGTGCTTTCGTTGCCCCTCCTGTGTCATGCCGCCACTTGTTGCTTCACCTTTGTTCCACAATACATCTTCCTCCGTTTCAAAACACACATGCACCACAGCCTGCTTGCCATCACATTCCACGTCAGCCATCCACACACCACCACACACTCACAACTGTGAACGCGTCAACTGACTTTGATGTGAATGTGTACATGAACATGACATGTCAACACAGCAAATGCATAACCCTTCCGCCACCCAACATGATAACCCCCCCCCCCCAGCCACCTGATCACACACGCTCAGGCCTCCTTCCACTGTCCTTAGAAGCGGTTCACGAGCGAGACATCAGGCCACCGCCAATGGTAGTTTGTTGAGTAGCAGTTGCGCAGCACAACGCAGCCAATGTCTGACAGCCCGTGCATGTTGTCAAAGGCGCAACTCTGCAGAACAAGCCGCTGAATGCCTTGGAAGCAATCAAATTCCAAGATGGCACACTTGTGAAGGTGGCAATTGAATACTTCTCGACAGCCTGTGATTGACAAGCTGCCAGGACCATCCGACACAACATTGGAGGGGGCAATAATGGGCACATGCTGAGCAGGAGCGGCCCTCACAGTCAATTCGTCAAGCAAAAGCGTGCCAATGGAGGTGAAGCCAACACGCCCACAACAACTGTGTAGCGAGGCCCTGTGGCAGCGCGCAATGTCTTGATCGAGCGTGCAGGACGTGAGGCGAAGGTATTGTCGGTCAGAAAGCAGGTGGATGCCGTGCATTGGGTACTGGAATCGCCCGTGGAGAGTCAACGACTGCACCGCCGGCCCAATCCACTCGCAGTGAAGCTCGCCTTTGACAAGGCCATGCAGCTCTTTCACACAGGGCGGCACCGGCCCATCCACGTTGACGCCATCGACACAAACGTGCACGTGGTCAGGGATACCATTCAGGGCACTGACATTCCTCACACAGTCCTTGAGCACGAGCTTGTCGGTGCGCCGGCCGAGGTCCACAAGAAACTCGCGTGACAACACTCTTCGAAACAACTTGAGTGCCAGTACATTCGCGTGCACAAAGTCGGGCAGCTGCGGCATCGTGAAGGGTGTTTCATCGGCAATCACAATTCTGTCAACGCGAGTGGGGCAAGTGAACGTCTTCACTTTGGATCGCAGTCGCAACTCAATGTGGGTAGCGTTGGGCAAATGCAACAGTCTTGGCACTTCCAGCATGTGTGAGAGCGTAATACGGGTGCCATCGAGTTTGTCATTCTGCAACTGCACCTGACGGAGGCTGAGGTGTTGTGCTGCGGTCACCACCGCATCATCGCCGCTCAGGTGTGCGCCAACAATGTCGAGCTTTTCCACCCCGAGCAGCGGCGACAGGTCCAACGAGCGGCCGTACAAGCGAGCAAGCCTGATTTCCGGAATGCCCGCGTTCAACATGCCCAAGTCGGAGATGGAGGTGCTGTCGCTCAGTTCAAACCGCTGCATGTGTTGAATATCGCCACGAAGGGTCCGCTGATTTCGAGCACACCACGTGACACGTTTCACGTCATGGATTGTAACGTGGCCAATCTCAGTGGATTGGATGTCAAGGAAATCGATGTGACACGCGCTGAGCGACTCCAACGGACTTTGAATGACCAGGTTCACGTCAACGCCGCGTGAGTTGGCGAGCAGCGACGTGCGGAGCTCATGCCACCGATCAGCATCACCCTGGCACATGAATTCAGCCGTGAGCGAAAACAGTGCTGGGGCGAACGCAGCGGTGACTGTGACCCTGTCACCAACGTGCTGTTGCTGCTTCTGAGAGTGCTGTGGTTGGGCGCTTCGGGTGCTTGTCCCTCCTGCATCTGTGGACGTGCTGGTGCCTCCTTCTTGCTTGCGTGCATCTGCACCGTGCACACTGCTGTCGTGCTCACTGGCGTCGAGTGCCTGATTCACGTCTGCGGCCCACGACTCGACGTCTTCAAGGGACGTGTACGTCACGTGTCCAGAGCGTGCGAACCGATGCCAGAAGCTCTGCGTCTGTGGAGGAGACTGGAGCCTGGAGCGGAGAAAGGTGCACGTGCTTTTCCACGCCACACCCAGCCAACAATACGCGAGGAAGCGGTTCTCCAACCACACGACGACATGCGCAGTGTCGTCTTCTTGTAAAGGGAGCGCGGTGGTTTGCATGGCCATCGCGAGGGCCATCATTGCCGAGGTGGTCGCTGCGTGGGCGGGCACAAGAAGGTCCCGTTGAAACACGTCAACCCAGTGCTCAGTCGTTCGGCTCTGGCGATTCCACACGTTTGTGCTCTTTGTGAACACGGTGGACAGGCACCACTTGGGCATGGCCCACGGCAGGTCATGGTACAGCTCGCGGCAAGTCAACATGAGGTTGAAGTACGCGCGCGCCACGTCCCGAGGAGGGCACTCCTGGGGCTTGCTGTCCAGCTGTCCCCCGAACACCCCGGTGCCCTTGTTCTTTGCTGCCTGCTCTGCTTCCAACACCAACGTCTCCGCCACCAGCGCCCACGCTGCGCCGTCGTTCATGGTGTCTTTCTTGCTTGCAAGTTCGGAAAAGTTGTCATATCACCTTTGAAATTTCGCCCGACGTTATCGTTGAGGGATGGTGGCTGGTTGTGCTGACTGCGGTGACAAAGGTGAGAGAGCAAGCAAGCAAGCAAGCAAGGAGGGACAACAACATGAGTGGTGCAGTGTTCGTCGTGCTATTGCAACATTGCAACTCTAGTGGTAGCCTTGCACTCGTAGCTGTAGCGTTGATGGTGCAACTCACACCACTCGTTTTCGTCTCCCCCTCACCCCTGTTGCTGCCGCAGACACCTCGTGGGTGTCGCTGAATTTGGGCGTGTTTGTGTGCGCACGCTGCTGTAACGTGCACCGTTCTCTTGGACGGGCAGTGTCCCACGTTGCGCCAGCTGCTCAAGTCACATCGCGGCTCGAAACGAAGCAGGTCGGTGGGCTCTGCTTGGTGTTCTTGTTGTTTCTGCAGTGCGCCTACAAAGAGCACACAAATGCTCCACTGTGTACCCACACACACACGCGCGCGCACACACACACACACACACACACACGCACACACGCACTCTCCGTCACACGTGCTGGCAGCTGTTTGAGTATTTGCAGAATGAACACACGAATGATGTGTGGGAAGCTACGCTTTCCTCTCATCCAAGCTTTGTGAAACCAAGCATCGACTCCGACATGAAGTGAGGCAGCCGACATGGTGTCTGCGTCACGGTTGGCTTTCGGTCCACACACACACAGACTCGCTCTCTCTCTCTCTCTCTCTCTCTCTCTCTCTCTCTCTCCACCCACACACACACACAAAACCACACACACACACACACACACACACACACACACACACACACACACACACACACACACACACACACACACACACACACACACACACACTCACTCACTCACATAATCCCCCCACACAACACACACTCTCTCACTCTCACTCTCCATGCAGACATTGGGCCGGACGACGGGTATGCCGGCGTTGTGTTCGTCAAGGGCAGCTGCTCCCGTCTCGATGTCATTCGTCTCGCACGCGACATGAAGCGCGTACGTCGGGAGTGAAGTTGAGAGAGAAAGGGGGGGGAGGACACTGTTTGCTTGTTTGCTTCCATGCACATGCACCTGCTGCTTGGGCTGCTTGCCTCTTTGCTTTTGGCGGTGACACGAAGTGCCCCATCACATCTGCCCTGCCCCATCGCATCACGCATACCTTTCTCACACCACAAACACAAACACCACCACCACCACCACCACAGGGCATCCATCTTGCCAAGGACCACAAGCGGTGCAAAGTGTACCGCACCCGCGAGTTCAAGATCACACCGACCAAAGCCCGCTCCCCCTTCAACATTGACGGTGACCCGCACGACCACGGTCCTGTGCACGTGCGCGTGCTGCACCAGGCCCTCAACATGTTCACCCTGCCGGAGCGTGGCGAGACGCTGGCAGAGCACGTCGCACACACGGGCATGGCACTGCCTGTCGTGATGGCTGGTGTGAAGGTGAACCAGCTCAACTCGAAGCAGGGACGCAAGTCTGCACCAGACCACGAGGCCAAGGGCGTCTCCGCGCTCGCCACCGCCATGTTTGAGACCGGTCACGACGGAGCAGGCAGCAAGTAGCCGCACACGCGTCTGTGTGTGTGTGTGTCTGTGTCTGTGTCTGTGTGTGTGTGTGTGTGTGTGTGTGTGTGTGGTTGTACTGTGTCTCTGTGTGTGTGTCTGTGTTGTACTCTGTATTTGCTGTGTGGTCATCACATTTTGTCATTACCTTACGTCCCATATTGCGACTTCTCCGTTGTTGTCCTTTCCTGACCTACGTTAGCGCTGCACTGTCCCCAGTGCTCCCATGCTTGTCCCTCTTGGTTTTCTTCGTCGCCTGAGTTCCTTTCGCTTTTTCGTGCTTGTGTTCTGGTGCTTGCTTCATAACCGCTGTTACATTCAGTTTGTTGGTCTTGACTCGTTTGTACACGTCTCATCTCAACACAAACACTGCAGTGCGCCCGAGAGAGCGACAGCGACAGAGAGACACAGACTGAGACAGACAGACAGACAGAGACTGACGGACAGATAGAGACTGACAGAGAGATAGAGACTGACAGAGAGATAGAGACAGACAGGGGGATAGGGAGTGTCTGTCTGTCTGTCTGTCTATCTGTCTGCGTGTGTGCCTGTCTGTCTGTCTGTCTGTCTATCTGTCTGTCTGTCTGTCTGTCTGTCTGTCTGTCTGTCAGTCTGTCTGCGTGTGTGCCTGTTTTTTGTCTGCCTCTATGTGTGCGCTGTTGCTGGTGCTTGTAGGTTTGTTAAAGCATCAAACAGCTGCTTGTGCGCCGCAATCTTGTGTGTCCTGCACAGGTAAACAAAGGCATGGAGTGAGCAGGAACAGCATACGTGTATGATGTGGCCTGGAACAGCCTCAGGGATGTGATTGGCGACACAACACAACACAACACAACACAACAAACAAACAGCACCACCACCACAGCACCACCTCACCCCTTGAAGTCGAGGTCGACGATGACAAGTTTCGCCAACACGGCGCCGTCTGCAACGCGATACGACCCGGCCATCGCCCCCGCACGTGCACATGCACGGCTTTCGGTGTCGTGTGTCGGCTCGAGAGGCGAGCAGAAGGAAACCAACACGCTGCAGTCCTTAAACGCTGCAGCTCTCAAGTGATCGAGCATCAACCACGCTGGTGACACCATCGCTTCCTCACCATCACCATCATCATCATGTTGCTGTTGTTTCGCGACCTTGGTCACCTGCTCCCCATCATCATCGGATAGTTCATGTGCACGCTTACCGCCGTCAACACTCGCTTTCGCCCCTTCCTCCTCCTCCTTCTTCATTCCTTCTCTTCCACGATCACCGTCACCACCACCACCACTACTGCTCGCGAGCGTGTGTTCCCGCCATGTGTTGACATCGTCTTGAGTGATGACACCACGTGTCGCCGTTCGCGCCGCATCCGCAGCAGCAACAGCAGCAAACGACCGGTCCACAGGGCACCAAGACAACGACGATGTTGATGCTGATGTTGTTGACGATGTTGATGTTGGTGTTGATGTTGATGATGGGCGAAGACGGGGAGGTGATTTGGAGGACGCCAAAGAACGTGTCACCGCTGGCTGCGCATGGTGTGCCCCGTGTTGGGTCCTGAGCCACGACAGCACACCAGAGGTCGACAGCACCTCTTGTAAGAGCGGTGCCAGCCCGGCGGCGAGGCAGTGGACGGAAGCTGCTTCGGTCATCGCACCACGACCACCACGACCGCCACCATCACCACCACCATCATCATCAACACCACCACAATCATCATCATCACCATCATCATCATCATCACCATCCTGTTGTTGTTGTGGTGGCGACGATGCTGACACGGCGCGGTGCAGAACAGGCGTGGAGGCGGTGGCGTGTGCAGTGAGGAGACGGAGGTTGTTCTGGGGTGTCTGCAGCAGTTGTAGGATGGCTTCACGCTGTAACTGTGCATCCTGTTCAGGACATGAACGCAAACGCACAGGGTTGTCAAGCGTAATATGGTCAGAAACACAACGAACGTTTTGAAGCTACACACACTCACGTACACACACACACACTCTCTCTCTCTCTCGCTCTCTCACGAACACACACAGTCACTCACACATTCACTCACTCACTCACGTTCCCCCCCCCCCACACACACACGCACACTGCGTGCGTTGCTGAACAGGCGGATTGGGCAGTATTTGGAGACAGAGGTCCATTTGCCGTTGGCAAGCTTGAGGTGCTGGTGACAACAGAAGCGGCACCAGCGCTGCTCGCTCCGGGCGTGGCACGTGGTGTCGACGCGAGGTGGAAGTCGAAACACGTCGTCGCAGCTCTTCGGCTTCAGCTCAATGGCAAAGTATGCGTGGTGACACGCAGGAACACGCGTTGCCAGCAGCCAATCGAGCGCCGCCTGCCCGCCTTTGCCAAGAACGTCAGTCCCAGATTCCCAGAGCCGAAACGCGCACGCGGGACACGACCCCATATCTGGCATCAAAATTGCGCCCGCACCGCACAGCGCTCGCGTATCAACATTAACAAAGCCTTGGCCTACAGGTACATCCTGCTCCAACAGCTGCAGCCCATCCAAAAAGGTCTGGGGCAGATCCAAATGCACCTGTACAAACACACACGCGTTTGCATTCATGCTGGTGAGGCACACCATACATGCTTTCTCAGGACATGATTGTCAAAGACACAACAAACAAGCGACCCAGGCATTCGACGAAAGAGCACACACACACACACACACACCACACACACCACACGCACACATGCGCACACATGCGCACACACGACACTCGCACACACACACATGCGCACACACGACACTCACACACGCACTCACGCAATCAGTTGTACCTGTGGACACGCCCAGGGCGAGGGAACGAGGCGGGAGAGTGTTTCATGGAACCTTTGCTGCACATGGCGTTCATCCAAACATTGTGTCTGATCTCCTTCCTTCTCCAGACGCCGCAATCGCAGGGCGCACAGCCGAAGAGCAGCGAGCTCGGGTTCAGCTCCAGCATACCTCAGCACGACGTTTGCACCGCCCACACCACGCACGCGCCACGGCCCACTGGGCAGCCGTGATGGACACATGTTCGCCTTTGCACACGCTTGTTGTCACTGCAGCAGCTACACGCAGGTCCAGTCATCAGCGTTGCGAAGTTGCTGAAATCTATGTGTATAGTAAACAATTCTCTACAAACACCCCCCAAACGAAGCAACGACGATGAGCACAGCGGAGGAAGATGGTGCGCCAACCGTGTCAGATGAGATGAGGGAACTTCGACAGGAGAAGCTCTCATCGGCACTTGGCAAAGTGAAAGCAGCAGGTAAGGCGAGACCGAGAGAGTGTGCGTGTGTGCGTGTGTGCGTGTGTGCGTGTGTGTGTGTGTGTGTGTTTGCATGCTTGCTTGCATGTTTGTATTTGCATGCTTGCTTGCTTGCATGTTTGTATTTACATGCTTGTGTCTTCGCATACATGCGTGTTTGTGCCTGCATGCTTGCGTGTCCAATTGATTACACCTCACGCTGGCTGGACTCTGTGCTGTACTGGGTTAGCCAAAGTGAAGCGAGCGCGTGCCCTGTCTCAAGAAAATGCCGCGCCATCTTCACGATGGGCAGGAGATGTCGTGCTCAAGCGATGGGAGATGCCACTGCTGTGCAAAGACTTGCAGGACGCAAACCTCCACATCCCAGAGCTGAGGTTTGTGTCCTGCTTGAGCTACCTCACAGCCTTGCCGACATGAGCGACCAGCTGTACGATGCGTCCCTCGCACCGCTCCTTCCACTGCGAGACGCGTTTTGTTCCGTGATCTCTCATACAGGGACTGATGCTGTTGTTGTATCTATTGTCTTGCCTTGCAGGTTGGACGGCAATGAGCTCACCCTCCAACAAACACAGGAGCTTGCGCAAGCACTCGCGTCAAACACCACGTTGCGAGTGTTAAGGTACGCGCTCTTTTGCTGTCACGTGATGCAAAGGCATCTGCATACACGACGCTGCTTACACGTAACACACACACACACACACACACGTAACACACACACACACACACGTAACACACACACACACACACACACGTAACACACACATACACACACGTAACACACACATACACACAAATATTCGTTTCTTGCACATTCGTGTGTCTCCCCTGCCACCAACCCGTGCGCTCACGCACACGTGCTCGCACTGATACACTCGTGTTGATGACGTCATTGTGCAATCTTCGCTACAGTCTGGCTGGCTGCGGTCTCGGGGACGAGCACATGCAAGCGCTCTCGCAGGCGTTGGCGAGCACAACAGTCAAGCAGCTCAGGTATAGCAGACACACTTCAAACGACTCCCGCATCGCCTTTGCTGCACTGCGGTGGCTGTCTCTCTTTTCCTCGCCATTACCTCACCTCGTGCACCCGCCCTCCGCTCATTGTTTGGTGTGCTTGCGTGCCATTCTTTTCTCCTCGTGTCACCCTCTGCATCAGCGTATGGGGGAACGCCATCGGGGACGAGGGTGCGAGCGCATTGGCGGCAGCGCTGCCCAGTTGTCAGTCTCTGCAGTCTCTCGAGTACGTCACCTCCTTGTTGGAGAACCGTGGTTGCATGTGTGTCCCTGTGTCGGTATGCAGACATGTGAGTCAGTGAGTCAGCGTGCATGCGTGTACTTGTGTACACCTGTGCCTGCGTGTGTGCGTGCACCTTTATCTTCGCCTCCGAACTCACAACATACCTCCCTCCCCCCTGCCAACATGCGTGCACGTCATCACAACAGTTGCGGTCAGAACCACATTGGCGACACAGGTGCACATGCCCTCATTGTGGCGGCGCCGAAATGCAAACACCTCAAGTCCATCAAGTACGTCGAAACTTACACATGTGCCTGTTGCCGTGCAGCCATGACCACCTTGATCATCTTTCCCATTCGAACTACCGTTGTTCCACTGACACACAGACACACAGACTCACCCCCCCCCCCCAAAAAAAAAACCCCCCTCCCACTTCAACTTCAACACGCTGCTGCCACCACCACCATGACAGCGTGTCGTACAACCACTTGAGCACGAGCGCCGTGCTGGACTTTGCAAAGTGCTTCGAAGCCACTGCCACCATCACGTTTCTCGGGTACGCGCGCCTCTGCTGCGTTTGCTCACGTGGAGTGTGTGTGTGTGTGTGTGTGTGTGTGTGTGTGTGTGTGTGTGTGTGTGATTGAGGTGGAAACGCACGCACTTCTGACGTAACAAAACCACCTGCTGGTATTGCTCATCACTCCACTTGCTCCACTCATGAAAACTGCTTCAACCTCGCACCCACCACCACCACCACCATGCCATCGTCCAAAACAGCCTGCGCGGAAACGCCAAAGCGCCATCACGAGGACTTCAGCGGACGATTCGACGCGTGCAGCGCCTGTCACGGCCGCGTGTCATCGACACAGATGTGCTGCCGTACCATCGCGAGTTTGACTGGCGGCGAGCAAGCACCCTGCGCAGCTACGTGTACCGTCCACAGCACATCTTGGGGGACGAACTCAAGATTCAGGCACTCAACCTGTCCGGATGGTAGCACGGCGTGTCGTGTTTGTAATGGCTGTTGTATTCGTGTGTGTGAAGTGTGTTTCACGTTGACGCGTTGATGCGTTGGTGTGTTGATACGTGATTTGTGTTCCATTGCACGTTGGTGTGTTGACGTGTTGATGTGTTGATGTGTGCGGCTTGCATCATTTGGCACCATGGCTGTACTTTGCCCACACCGCTTCCTGCTCTTGCTGTCTCCACCCCTCATTGCTCGCTCGTTACTTTGCAACCATTCGCTTGTGTGTATCCTGTGCCCAATACAACGCGAGCACCACACGTGCTGGTCATGCTTAAGAGGAGAATACGAAGAAGGTTGACTGCTGCACTGCTGCAAAGACACCATGAAGCAACACTCGGCGGTCGTGTCGTCATAACATAACAAAAATTATGTAGTCAGCACATCATTAGGGGAAGGGAGCAACGCATGAACTATTGCATAGAGTAATGTAAACTGCTTCTACAAGAATAAAACCATGTGTGTGTGTGTGTGTGTGTGTGTGTGTGTGTGTGTGTGTGTGTGTGTGTGTGTGGTTATGCTGCCTGGGAGACGCTGGTCGTTCGCTCATCGTAGATGTTTTCGTCCGGCGTGCTAGATTCCAGGAACGTGGCTGTCAAGCGCGGAATGACACAGGGGGGGGGGAGAGAGGCGAGGTGTGAGGCACGGCGAAGTGTGGTGTTCACGTACGTATGCTCACGTATGTGTGGGTCACGCATGGAGAAGGTACAAAAGCGACATTTGGACGGCATGGGATGAAACGCAAATGGGGCAACACAAATGCACACGTACATGTTGGGCGGCGCGGGGGCGCGGGTTTGTTCTCTGGTTGAAGGATGAGTGACGTCGAGGTCAGGACAGCACAGTGTGTGAGTGGGGTGCAGGGGTGAAAATGTCACGAAGCTTAACGAGATAACACACACACACACACACACACACACACACACACACACACACACACACACACACACACACACACACAC